>NC_089785.1:1411896-1459396 GCF_040412425.1 Macrobrachium rosenbergii
AAATCTAGGAAGTCATGAGTCTGGGGTGTGTGTACGATATAAGGTTTCTTCCTTCTCGCCAGTTTGAAAACTGGGACAAGTTGTGAGGGGATATACAAATCTCCAGCGTTGTCTAATGCTGTTTTGATTGCACTATGCTGAGTCTCCTTCATTCTGGCCATGATAAGGCTCAAAATAAAGCAATGAGATCTCTTCGATTGAAACCTCCAATAAGGCTGATATAGTGCAGTAACATTGTTGCAATGATTGAGTCTTTGTTTTTGTCCAGGACATCCACCTGCGAACAAAATCACCTCTTTGTCCCAGCAGTGCTTATATTGTCTAAATAAATTTTCAGGCATGTTCCAATTTCTGAAGAATCTTTACCCAGGGTCTTTGCCACGTGAAGCAATGGCACTCTCTAGTTTTCAATTCATACACCGTCAGATTATAGTTTGCTAACTTCCTTTTATAGAACAGCTGATTGTCATTAGTTTGTGGTAGATAAATAACCTGTTGAAGATCAAATGCTGCCACTACTATACTGTTATCAGCTTACCTTGTCTTTATTTAGTCGCACAGCGTTCTCTCTTTTGTGTTGCAGAAATAATTCGTCAAGTGCTTTCTATTTTTCTGCGTCTCCTTTCCTGTAATTTTCACATATCTTGCACATGTCTTTTTTGGGGTTGTGAAATGAAATATTTGTGTTTTCAGGATGTTACAGTACGTTGAATAAGATGCAAAACCTCTTTTGAGGGATATACTTTTCGAATACTGCACATTATCTGTTTATTGAGATTAGGATGCAGATACTCTCTCTTGGAATCTTGGCGAATATAATGAGACTCTGTTCTGGGAAATCTATTGATGTGCTCTAGAATTGCCTCTCTTCTTTGCTTATCTTCTTCTAGAAATTTTTTTGGCCTCCCTCCTCTCCTCTCCTTCTCAACAGTGCCTGCCGACCGCCTTTTACTTAGAGCTGTCCGCAATGTTTTTTCTGAAATGTTGAGGGTATTCAGAAACATGGTTTTACAAACTGGAATAGGCTGACTATCATTCCTTGGTAAGTGGTACAAAAGAAATTGATCTCCTTAAGATGCGTGATTTTTCACTGTTCTCTGTTTCACTTCTGTTGATTGCACAAATCGAACAATGTATTCTCTTTGCAGCTGAAGACTGCCAGTCCCATAGAAAACCTTAACTATAGTCTCTCTTTGCTCTTCTTAAAAAGAGAAACATTCTTTACCCATTCTGGTACATCCAGTGCCATTGCGCCTTGGTTTTAAATAAATCCTAGCAGAAACAGTTTTTCCTGTCTTGGTACTGATATATGCTTCACCTTTGACTCTGCATTCATGTGCCTTTTTTTTCTCTTATTTTCACTTCTTTTTGCTGAACGAGCAAGTGCCCCTTCTTCTGTCTTCGGTCCTTCCACCTTAAAGTCTTCAGGCTGCCCAGGGATGGCAAATTGCTTCTTGATCCTCACTGGTTTAACTCGATGGATGATCTGATGATCATTTTCACACGGTCCGTTTTTTACAAAATGATTGTAGCACAACAGCTGATTGCATATGTGGCAAGAACTAAAGACTTCACCTTGACAATCTGACACTTCACAGTCTTTGACGCGAGAGTCTGGTACATAAGGAGGATCCTTATCACTGTCCTATCCTCACTGATTTCATCATCACTGGGAGAAATTTTGAGATCACGATTTTCAGCGTCGTGTTCCTGTATTTCCCCTGTTCAGAACTCCTGTATCAGCATCCTCTTTTGAAAAGCTAATAGGAGATTGGGTGTCATCAGTATAGCAAGCACATTCTACATTGTCTGTCCCTTGCAGTTTTCTTTTTTTCTTCCCTTTTATAATATGACTAAGTGGTAAACAAGTTCTCATCAGTATCAATCTCCTCACTAGTAACTAATGCTGTTTCGATTTCTGTAATGGTACCAAAATAGTCATCATTATTCCAATGCATTTTCACTTTCTGTCCTTTCCTACATGTTTCTCTACCTCCCATACATTCAAGTTCACTTGTATGGACTACATTTTTTGTGCCATCTTCCCATTCCACCAAAGTATCCATGTTAAAAAGTTGCTCTACCATTCAATCTGAAAAGAATTAAATTTTTAAACTTCAGTAACTACTAATGCACACATACAGTCATAAATATTGCGATATACAGATTATGCAATATCGTTTATAGCCTGTCAAAAGCACTTCACAATAAATTTTTGCACGCACAGAAACACGTTTTAGCTTTACCAGAGCGAGTCGGCGTATCTCAGTTATTTACTATGTGCCTGCTGGCATTTGGCAGTTTTTTCAACAATACATTTTAATTTTTGGTAGTCATGTATTCATTACATGTTTATCAATCGTTCCCTTATCACTGGCTTCTTCCATGGCATGTATATGGTTAACTGATGATTACCAACCGCCGCCCACCTGGCCAGTGACTCATGTTTGCACACGGCCCCTACCCCTGGCCGCATGCCTTAAAAGGGAGAGAAGCAGTTAGCTAGTGAGTTAGTCTCGTGAAGAGTCGCAAGGGACAGCCATACATGCAGGCGGGTGATGCAGCTTGCTGAGAGAACATTCATCTCCCCTGTCCAACTCCAGACTCCAGTCATACTCAAGGGCACCGCCAAACGTGTGATCATCCCTCGTCCTTCTCCGTCAGAGACCAGCTTCCCCTAAGGTAACGTGCGAGCAAAGACTTTTCGGTCACGAAAGCTTGCCTTTTAGAAAGCTTGGAGTAGCAGCATTTCACTTCTGTCCTTGCGCCAGTTTATCCAGTGCCATTTCCAATGTCCTGTGTTCGAGGGGTAGTATTATCTATTCTCGAGTCTTTGGCACCTCAGTGCAAACTCGAGACTTACTCTGTGTTAAACTGTTCCTTTACTGGCGTATAATGTGTAAATCTCTCTTGCAGAGGGACCCATTCACAGTGGACTCATCTCAGCCTGTGCCTTGCCTTTAATCAAGACTCCAGAAGAAGGATCTTCAGGCGTTGCAAGCCCTTTATTAATATACTTATCCATTTTCCCTTTAAATGCTGCTTTGTAAATATAATTCTTTAATTTATCCCAAGCGTTGCTAACATTTCTTATGAAGCAGAGCCTTCAGTCTTAAATTCTCCCCTTTTCTATTTTTTTTTACGATTTCCCTTACGCAAGACAGAACTCCAAAGCCAATTAAATAAAGTTTTCTGTTGCTGGCCTGTAAAATACCGTAAACCCAGGAATACGTATATATATATATTGTTATATATATATATATATATATATATATATATATATATATATATATATATATATATATATATATATATATATATATATATATATATATATATATATATATATATATATATATATATATATATATATGTTATATTTATATATATATATATATATATATATATATATATATATATATATATATATATATATATATATATATATATATATATATATATATATATATATATATATATACAGTATGTGTGTGTGGAATTGCAATCCATGACTAAGGAAACAAAGCCCTCTTCTTTCCTAGTCCAAGCTATGAACTTTTTGGTGGGAAGATTTAACAAACTTCAACCTTACCACCGCTTACTGCTGCTCAATACGACAACACAAAGTCACCATACAGCAACTGCCACAACCCACAACAGCTGGGATTGGCCACCAGTTCCATCAATTATCTTAGATCAACCGAAGAATAATGGGTCTCTCTCTCTCTCTCTCTCTCTCTCTCTCTCCCCAAATTGACTAATATCTATTTACTATAGAATAGGTACATCACTGCTTCCTCCTAATACTTTTGCACTGTGAGCTTTGTGCCCACTCATCATCCTCAGTTGTTAGCTCATGCATCCCTCACACTCCTCTTCATCCTTTCACTGCAGTTAACCTTCTTACCAAGTGTCTCCCTTGCAGTATAATGCCCCCATTATACTCGTACACCACAGGTGGCTCATCAATTCCTTTTAACATCAAAACAATTGCTTTGTTTAGAAGTTTCAACTTCCTCCCAATCTTGTTCATATCCTCCTTCCTTATGCTCTTATCTTGACATCGTCCTACATATTATCCCTAAATATCCATAAGAGTTAACCAATTCCATTCCCCGCCACCAGTTCATTCCTCCATCTTCCTGGTTTTCATTTCATTACTCTTGTTCATATTTGCTCTCAGTAATATATTTCAAAATTGTTCCTTTTACCTATCATTGTATTCTATCCCAATCTCTACAATTCTGATAAGTCTTCAGTTCCATAGGATGGATCTCTCCGACTTACTTTGATTAGTGACTCTTTAACCTGTATCCTTTATATATATATATATATATATATATATATAGGTTATATATATATATATATATATATATATATATATATATATATATATATATATATTATATATAGCAGGTATATATATATATATATGGTTTGCATTTGGCTGAGAAGGGAGTCTCTTGTGGTTAAATTTCTTTTAATGTTTTTTAAGTAAACGTTTAGTACTGTACAAAAGTATCACCTTGATTTATTCAGCTATACATCAGACCATCTGTATTGGAAAAAATAGACAATGAAAAATGAATAATAATTCCCAATCTTACTTTTTAACATTTGACGAAAATAGAAAAGAACTGGTCACATGGAACCAATTTCTTCATTTGAAATGAAACAAAATATTTTATTTTTGTCTGATGTTTCATTGTTCTCGGATCAAAAGATTTTGTGACTGGTCTTTTACTTACCTAAAAAAGACTTCTCATTTCGATTACGACGGAGAGAGAGAGAGAGAGAGAGAGAGAGAGAGAGAGAGAGAGAGAGAGAGAGAGAGAGAGAGTCTCTCCCCAAAGTACCCTCGACCTGAGATGTTTTCTTCACGCTTCCTTGCAGTCCTGTTCTGTGCGTTTTTGACACATTGTTCGCTCCAGTTTTGCCACGCATTCATACTTCACGGTAAAGTCACAAGGGAAAGGGTAAGATAGATTTAAAAAAGCATAGTACACACTCCAAGTTTGAATCTATTTATTTCTTAATGCAATGGATTGTCGTCATTTATGTATAAAAAAAACTAAAGGCTATTAGAACCATTTTTATAAAAGCAACAATTTTCTGATAACCAGTGCATTAACAAACTTTTCACTGAATTCAATGTTCTTTTGGTAATGAATCATCACTTTTGCATGATAAATATTAAATTACTTTTTGGACAAAATAAAATATTTCAGTTGCGTATCATTGCTTGAGATCTGCATTTCATCAATGGTTAAAATTATGTTAATGATAAGAATTTGTCTTATGTTTCGCAAGGTTTTAGCTTTCAACTTAAAATGTTTGATATTCAGTATATTAGGAAAACTAGCAGAGCTCTTCGTTGGACGAGTCGGTAGAGCTGTGGACTAGCACTCGCTAGGCCCGAGTTCGAGTCTCCGGCCGGCTGATGAAGAGTTAGAGGAATTTATTTCTGCTGATAGAAATTCATTTCTCGCTATAATGTGGTTCGGATTCCACAATAAGCTGTAGGTCCCGTTGCTATAACCAACTGGTTCTAGCCACGTAAATCTGATCCTTCAATATCTCAGAGAAGCGTAATCACCAGTGGTCTGGTAAAATCCATGTATACTTAACTTTAAGGAAAACTAGCAGCAATTCAGCAGTTTCTCACTAGAGATTAAAGTTCTCGATTCCTCCCCAGAGACTTTGTACGACATAATCCATACAAGTTGCATTTGACTAATTTTTCTTTTGCCGTAATTTTTAAAGTATGATTGAGATAGACTTTTATTTTAAAGAATGATGCTTTCTTCATCAATTTAAAGGTTTAATGCTTCCTCTGTGTTTAGCACTGACAATGATAAGACCAAACTCTAACCTATAATTCTTCACACTTACAAGCTGCGACAGTCTCCTTTAAAAAAGATCAAGAAATTTCTTATTTTATTTGGAGAACAGATATGATGTGGTTTACATTTTGTCAGTGATAATAGTAATAATAATAATGACATGATATAATAAAGTACATTCATAACTTCATACTTAAGGTGTGAACTATGTATTACTACAAAAGCTATGTACAACTTACTCCATTCAGCATATGTATATATATATATATATATATATATATATATATATATATATATATATATATATATATATATATATATATATATATATATATATATATATATATATATATATATATATACACACATATATACACTGTATATATACATGTACATACATACATACATAAAATACATACATACATACATACATACATACATACATACATACATACATACATACATACATACATACATACATAAATACATATATATATATATATATACATATATATATAAATAAATATATATATATATATATATATATATATATATATATATATATATATATAGATATATATATAGATAGATAGAGAGAGATATAGATAACCACATGAAAGGTGAAAATTAAAGACCAGGTACCAAGCGCTTTCGTGTATTGCGTACACTTCTTCGGGGTACAAAGTAAAATAAATAAAGAGAGACATAAACAAGAAAACTTCACAAAACAAAGATCAAAGCCACTAACAAGCTAAACATCATTACTGAATGCAATCACTAGTTTGAAGTCAAATTACATACGAAACAAAAAAATACTTTAAAAATACCAAGAACTGAAACTACAGTTAGAACAGGCTATTGCTAAAAGGTAACATTGTACTTCCCTACAATTTTATGAACAAGGTAACTATCTAATTTAAAAAGACCCGAACTAATAAACTGTCTAAATGGTTGGTTCGGATTTCACGCCTATTGTCGGAAATATATCTTAGTCGCATATAAAGAATAATACAGATTTTGTTGAAAAATTAGTAATTTTCGCATAAATTACGACTCTTAAAATGGTCAGTTTTGATGTAACTTCTTTATTTACCAATGTCCCAGTTGACGATTTATTGGCCTTTTTAGTTGACGATTTAACAAGGCATGATTTACCTTTAGCTTCTGACAAAATTTTAGAATTGATAAAATTATGTGTTAAGGATTGCAAGTTTGTTTTTAACGGAAATTATTACCTTCAAAAGTTTGGGATGGCTATGGGAAATCCCCTTTCCCCAGTTCTTAGCAACCTATATATGGAGTTTTTTGAAGTAAAAATATTGCCTGCTATTTTGCCTAAGGGGGTTCTTTGGTTTCGATACGTTGATGACATATTCTGTGTTTGGCCCATGTGTGCAGTAAATTCTGAACAGTTTTTTGACAAGGTAAATCATTTGGTACCTTCTATTAAATTCACCGTTGAAGAGGAAAATAATTGTTCATTACCATTTTTAGATGTTTTGTTCATAGAAGGGATAGAACTTTTGTGTTTGATATATAGAAAACCTACCAACGTCTGTTCTTATGTCCACTATTATTCAGATCACCACGTTAATGTAAAACTCTCAGTTTTTTGTAGCATGTTTTTAAGGGCATATGATATGCAGCCCGAATTCTTAGACTCGGAATTTTGTAAATTTACGACGTGATTATGTTAAAATACCCAAAGTTTAATCGACAAATCTTTACAGAAAGCGAGAAACATTTTTATTCCAATAATAGGAGCCTTTGGTGAGAGAAAATATTTTGACACTTCCATAATGCAAATCTTTGTTTCATTAAAAATTACTGAAAATTTTCAAGATAACTGCTATTACAAGAATTCAGGATTACTCTCAGAATATCATTGTTCGTAACTCCCCAAAACAAATTAATGGCTAAATACCTTTGGTCAAACTGGTAAAGAACTAGATTATCGTCTAAAACAGCATCGTTACGCAGTTCGAACAGGCCACAATCTGACAAGTGCTTTATTTGTACATAAGGAATGATTTTAACCATTACAGACTGAAAATTCATCTGAGATAATTTTTTGTAACCACATTGTTAAGAGAAATATAATTGAATCTGCCTTTATTAAGCATTTTAACAATCAACTTATGAATATTAGTTCGGGTCTTTTTAAATTAGATAGTTACCTTGTTCATAAAATTGTAGGGAAGTACAATGTTACCTTTTAGCAATAGCCTGTTCTAACTGTAGTTTCAGTTCTTAAGTATTTTTAAAGTATTTTTTGTTTCGTATGTGACAATTTGACTTCAAACTAGTGATTGCATTCAGTAATGATGTTTAGCTTGTTAGTGGCTTTGATTCTTGTTTTGGTGAAGTTTTCTTTGTTTATGTCTCTCTTTATTTATTTTACTTTGTACTTTGAAGAAGTGTACGCACACGAAAGCGCTTGGTACCTGGTCTTTAATTTTCACCTTCATGTGGTCGTCTACGCATATATTTGTCACGTAGCTAGACTTATTGCTGATATATATATATATATATATATATATATATATATATATATATATATATATATATATATATATATATATATATATATATATATATATATATATATATATATATTTATATATATATATAGTATATATATATATATATATATATATATATATATATCTATATCTATATATATCTATATATATCTATATATATCTATATATATCTATATATATATATATATATATATATATATATATATATATATATATATATATATATATATATATATATATATATATATATATATATATATATATATATATATATATATATATATATATATATATATATATATATATATATATATATATATATATATATATATATATATATATATATATATATATATATATATATATATATATATATATATATATATATATATATATATATATATATATATATATATATAATCTATATATATATATATATATATATATATATATATATATATATATATATATATATATATATATATATATATAGAGAGAGTATATATATATATATATATATATATATATATATATATATATATATATATATATATATACATACATATATATACATATTTTAGAAAATATGGCCGTTTTAGCATTACTGTGTTATAAGGTGTGATGAAAGAGAGTTAGCTGTGAGATGGTACTAGGTCAAACCAACAGTCGCCAAATCATTGCATTCAGCAAATAGTTTGGTTACTTCAGCCGCTTGTTTGATGAACACACAATATTGGGCTCTGGTATGCGAGTCAGATGACCGTAAAGTTGGTATGTGGTACATAAGTTCAGACGTTATAAATCTAGATTTTGTCTAATTCTGCCCAAAAATAAGTACGATCGTTCATTAGCGTAGCTAGAGCGAGATCGTCAAGACATTAGCTTTGAGTGTTGCAATCTCTTAGAACTGGCAGAATAATGTAAGGTTCAGACTCCTTGTTTTTAATGCGTGAACTGTGAACTTATGATTTTTTACCATGTTTTAAGACATTTATGAACTTGTGTGGAAGGTTGAACATGATCATTCATGCCGCTTTCATATTCTATTTTATTGTGTTCTGCTTACCCATATTTAACCATGCATTTTACATTTTTCATTATTATCTTTTGCACTTGTATATTTTTGGGAGATTACTATTGTGCTTAATTTCTTTTTTGACATAGATGTCTGTGGTGATGACATTGTGGTAACATGGTGGATTTGGTGTGGTTATAAAGAGGACAAATGCAACCTTGCAATGTCGATATCTCTCATGGTAGACTTTGAGATTAGACTTATGGTGTCTAAGATGATGTATGTGAGAGTTTTTGAGTCTAAAGGATTTTAGCTGTCGTAAGACTTTTTAATAAGAGTTAGATTATTTTGACTTGATAACTCATTCATTATGCAGTTTAATCTTTTCTTTGTTCATTCATTACTTGCTGGGTTGCTTGGAATACAAACTATTTTTAGGAAAGATTGTGTTTCCTTAGATGATCCATTTCATTTCTTTTTGAGGATGCATGAAGCGAATGCTGCGAGAGAGAGAAAGAGAGCTTTATGGCAAGTGTCAGAAGGATCAGTGTGATGAGTGTTCAGGAGTAGGACCAGGGCTGGGAGGTTCCATGTTCTCCTGAAGATAGATCACAAAGACACGTTACATAGGTATTTCTACAATAAAATACTGAATCTGTTTTAAGGGGGAGTTAATATATATATATATATATATATATATATATATATATATATATATATATATATATATATATATATATAGTATATATATATATATATATATATATATATATATATATATATGTTATGCAGTGAATAAGTATGAGATTCACTGATCAGATTATAGAAAGAGAGAGAGAGAAAGGGAGAGCAAGACACGATGTTGATAGTTTAAAAATGATGAGCCATGGGACCAAGTAAATTAAAGACTAACCATAACAAACCTCCAAGATGTGGAAAGGAAGGAGGAGTTAGAGGATAGGATTAAGAAGTGAAAAGGTCAGCAAATTGACCTTGATTTGTCCTTGCCAAAAGTGGGAGTTAAGATTGAACCATTAAGTGAGTAAAGTAGATGTCCTCATGAGTATGGAGTTTTATTCAACATAGGTCCAGAGTTCATTCTGGATCAATGTTTAGCCAGAGTTACTTGAAAACCAAATTGGGTAGGGGATTGTGTCACCTGCCCTCTCTTAACATCAAGAAATTTCTAAGTCCAGTGTGGCTGGCCGTGTGAAATAGTTTAGTGTTAGAATAAAACTTATGAAAAACCGTGCCCGGTGAATTCTTACCCCCTCCTGAAAACTAGAAAGTATCAATAGACAATTTCAACCTAACTTACCGAGTCCCCTGCGTTACTATCAAGTGAAAGTCAACAGACAGAGACGGAGTCATTCATATGTGGTGCAACGCAATACAAAGAAAAACTGCACCGCATAACAAAATAAATTGGTGGCAGTTTCGGAGGATTTCGCCCAGAGCACATTTAAAACATTAAAGTTCACGGCCCTAGAGAAATTTACAGAGAGTGAGCAGTGACGGCGCTAAAACTAACTCTCAGTTTAACAGCACAAATAATCTCAAGACGGTCTTCAAAGCACTCAGAAACACCAATACAACATCAACACTGCAGCAGAAGGGAAACGAAGCAGAACGAAATATTCCAAGAAGCAGTGAATCTTTGGCGCCGATCGGAGGGGAAAATTGACATGTAAATCTCTGCCTAGTTTGAAACTTCCGGAACATTCGCATAAGATCAACCAGAAATTCAGTTTATGATTATATATGAACATAATAAGAATAACAGTAATAATCACGGCACAGAACAGTGGTGATTTTATAAGAAAACGAAATTTACTAAAGAATTGGCAACTCGGCCCAGACTTCGCTGATCGCAGAGCGGAGAAGACCAAACAAACTGTGTTGGCGGACTTGGCGAAAGTCGCTAATATCTACGTCAGTTCAGTGAACTTTTCTATCGTGTACGGACTTAAATACACGAAATTCCAAAATTTTTGGTCGCTAAAAGGGAGACTTAGCTTAAAAGTAGCGGTAGCAGATACAGTGGACGACGACGGCGTAATAAATGAGATTTGAAGACGGCATGAAAGAGAGTGAAGAATTCGGAACGGCGATAAAGTTTAGAAGTCAACGCGTTGATAACAGCCTCGAAAGGGAAGTGACGCCTTCAATCAACAATTTGAAGGATTCCAAATTCTTTCTTCGCCAAATTCAGCAAGCACGACTGAAGTCGGCCGAGCTGTGCCATTATCGCTGGATGCTAACGACAAATTACTTTACGCAATCAGCGCGACCAAGTGCAAGGCGACACGAAGCTAATTGAATAGTAAACATTCATTCCTAGTATCGGGAATTATCAAGATTTTTTTCCAAAGAATAATTAAATTTTTTTTGTGCGTGAAATTTTTATATAATTATTTTTCCCTGCAGTGTGCAAATAATTTTTTTTTTAAACAAATAATTTAAGTAATTATCTGAATACTATTTCCTTATTGTTGTACGAAGGAAATAGTTTTTTTTTTTCATATTTAGTAATTTTTTTTACGAAATAGAAATTTTCGTTCACTTGGTGATAGAGACAGTTCTGTTTAAATAATTCTATCATAATAATTTTTTTTGTTATACACTTGGCGCAGCATTTTGCAGTGGAACCCAAACAATTGTATACATAAATACTAGTATCAGACTTTTTCAGATTGTGAGAGAGTCCTATGAAGGAATGAGTTAGAAAAATTTGAATTTTTTTGCATAGAGGGATACAGTCAACTCAGCAAACATGCAATTGAAGTAGCACTGATTCTCAAATTAATTTTTTTTTTTCAATTTTTCATTCTGAATCATTGAATATTTTATGAATTAATATGAATAACACTTTTGACGGCTATTCCAGACTGCAACATACAAGAAGCGAAGACCAGACTCATATAACCTAAGACCTGTACCTGAACGACTTTCTAGACCAATTGATCCTAGTAATACTAGACCCAGACGTTCCTGCAGTCAAGGTCCCCACTTAGCTTACCGAGTGCCTAACCCTTCAGTTGTAACCACTAACCCAATAACTTCCATTGTATTTAGAAATCCCAACATGGCACGCCGTAATAACCCAAACCAATTAGATTTTCAGGGAACGGTAGACCCAAGTAATGTAGATAATAGTAGATTAGAAGAATATGGTGTAAAATCGATGGATAGCAGACACAGGAAGCAGAATTTCAGCTGCTGGTATCACAGATGAGAGAAAGAAAAATAGATGAAGTACTCTTGTATGTTAGTGCATGGGAACATGGTGATGCACATACAGTTCTTCATTCAGTACTTTTTAGAATATTACTGTGTTTAACGAATTCAAGAAACAGTGCTTACAATTTTGGCAACCAGAAGCACAGAAAGATCCATGGTATAACATAGGAACTTTTCCATCATCAGAAATATGAGGGTAATCACTTAGTTTTAGCCAATTAGAGTAGAAGAAGCTATAGATAGGAGTGGGACGATAGATATGAAAGCTGTAGGAATTGTTACAAGAAGGAAGGATGAATTTAGATGATGATGAAACAGATTTAGCTGGGTATATCCAAGGTACTTAGATATATGTCCTTAGGACCAATCTACAATGCTTTGGGTAAGGGAAGAAAGAGTAGCCTTAAAGAAGTACTGTGATAGGGAAGCCAATGATGGAATTGTACAAACTTTGATGTACATAGAAAGGAAAGTAAAACAGAATTCATCAAGTAGTAGTGCAGATTTTACGGAACCGTGAGCTAGTGGAAACTCAAGAAATAATAGCAATCAGTCCAATAGAAACCAATCAGGGCAAGCTAGGTCTAGGTATCAGGGAAATAGAAATTCGTTTGATAGAAATGGTGGGAACAATAGGATTTAATCAATCAAATAGAAACAATCAAGGTAGGCTGCCAAATAGAGGTAACAATGGGAATACACTTGGAACTAATGGAAATAACAGTGGAAATAACAGGACTCTGGACAGAGGGGATACATGCTGCAAAATTGTGGAATACAGGCCACAGTTCAATAGGCAGAGACAAAGCTGTGGAAATTGTGGTTATAACAACCATACAACCCGAATTGTAGAAGAAACAAATGGTGTTCGAATTGCAATAAGACACGACATTTAATCCAGAACTGTTGGTACAACAAACAGGGATATTCTCAGGGGTCTCAAAATAACCAAAGTACTCAGCCTAATAACCAAAATATCTCCCCCAGTAACCCAAATCAAGGGGATTCTCAGTGACAATCACAGAGAGTGCAGCAGAAAGGTCGATCCTTACAGAAAGAAATAGTGACAGTGAATAAGGATGTGTCCCCAACAGACATTACTCGAAGTAATGAAAGAGTGTTTTCTGTAAAGAATTTTAATACGTGTCAGGAAGAGTTGCCTATCATACAAGTACACTTAGAAGGTGTACTGAGTTCCATATTGTTGGATACAGGCAGTACTAAGTATCATAGATAAAGGCACTTTAATAAAACATACAGGCTGTGAGCTTTCCCAAATGAGAGAATCCTATAGGACCATAAGGGGATCGCTGAAAGCAAATAAAGGGCTATAGGCAATGTCAATTTAGAGATAGGAATTCTAAATAAGAAATACAGGGAAGAGTTTGTGTAGGTTGAAGAGAAATATTTTCCAGCTCAAGCCCATTTTCCTTCCAGGCTATGAAAAGATGTGGAATTACACTAGATTGTAGCAATGGAAGAGTAACTATCAAGGAAATTGATAGAGGAAATGTTTGCTCTCTTGAAGAAGAGGAACAGTTTCAGATAAACTTGATCACTTTACCTGAGACAGCTCAACCGCTGAAGAAGTAGACATCCAACAGATAGGAAATAGAATTTAATGCTGAATCCGGTAGGACAGTGTGTAGAAATTCAATGATAGAAGAAATAGAGAAGATAGACAAACTACTTTTTAAAAGCCTAGAAGCCACTCACAGGGAGGAATTTCAGATAGCAGGTATGAAACTCTGATAACTCAAGTGCACGACAAGTAGATACTCGAAGAACTTAGTTCTTTTCCCAACCTGACGATCCTGGACACGCTTAATAGATTGTAGTCACTTTAATAAGAGTAGAAGATACGGAAGAGAAGTATCTCAAATGAGGTGTTGCTGTTAGGCAACCTAAAATGACAGAGATAGGTTCTGTGGGATTACAAGATGAAAATTCAGATGATACTGATGTTCGTTACACTGTTGATGCACAGAATGCAGAAGAGATCTGCTTAGTTAGTGTACTGCCAATGATAATTTTGTAAAACTCAAATTAAACAATAGCGCGTTATAATTGCATCCACAAGGTCTGACAAAGGTTTGTCTTAGAATTGTAACAGATAAAACCTAGTGATACAGATGTGTTATTAGTTAATGAAGACTTACCAGACTTTGTGAAATGGACAATTCTCTAGTAAGACTTCTAATGGTGGAAATTGTACGACTTATGTGCATAATTATTCTGACAAGAGACTAGGAATTGCATGCCAGATAGAATTCCTGTAAGGGAATTGTGATTACTAACCCTTTACTAACCCTAAGTGAAAAAGCATTTGTCTCTGTAGCTGACACAAGAGTTAAAATTATGAAGTAACACACAGATTTTCCTATTGTAGGGACAGGTTAATACAGATATTAGAGAAATATAGAGTGTTTTTAGCAGTAACAGGAGATAAGTTAGAAGGACAGATGTCCTGCAGCACAAAATAGTCATAGAAGATGGTGCTAGACCTTTTATATACCTAATCACAAACTTCCAATAAGTCAAAGACCCATTGTAGACGAGATGGTTGAAGAGATGAAGGAAGATGGAGTTGTAATACCTTCTAAGTCACCTTATAATTCACCTTACTGCTAGTTCCAAAGAAAGACGCAGACATGGAGGATGGTAATTGATTATCAGAATTGAATTCCCACACCGTCCCTGATCGAATGCCAATGCCATCATTAATGACATGTTAGCTCAATTAGAGGTGCCAAGGTTTTTTCTAGCCTCGATTTACTGGAGGGATATTGGCGTTCTTCTCGATGAAGAATCCAAGTATCTCACAGCATTCAGTACTCACAAAGAACATTTGCAATTTGAGGTAATGCCGTTTGGTCTTACTTCAGCTCCTTTAACGTTTGTGAAGCACGCTGCAAATCTTGGGAGATGTTGAAGACGTATCGGTTTATTTGGATGATGTAATAATCGCTAGTAAGGATGTAGAGAGTCATTTCAAGACAATAGAATTAGTATTAGATAGGCTCAGAAAGGCCGGATTAAAGGTAAAAAATTAAGAAATGTCAGTTTCTTGAAGAAATCTCTAGGAATATCAGGACATGTTATCAGTGAACATGGTTTGAAAATGCAAGAAGGAAAGATTACTATTGTAGACTATCCAGCCCCAAGAAATTTGAAGGCACTAAGAAGATTCCTAGGTATGGTAGGGTATTATCGACCTTTCATAAAGGGATTTCCATACTATAGCAAAACCATTAACTGAGTTAACTAGGAAAGATGCTAGCCAGGAGGAAAGATGAACAGGAAGCAGCGTTCAAAAACACTAAAGGATATGTTGATAATGAGATCTCTATCCTAGTTTATCCAGACTTCGAGAAGGAATTTACTTAGCCTGTGATGCTTCAAGTACAGGACTAGGTGCTGTCTTGATGCAAAAGGATAAAACAAGGATGAGGACTGTATACTATGCCAGTAGAGTTTTGAATGCAGCTGAAAGAAATTACATTACTACAGAAAGGGAATGTTTGGCATTAGTCTGGGGATTACAGAAATTTAGACACATTTTGCTAGGACATAAAATTAATGTTCTTACAGATCATAACCCATTTGTGATCTTTTTCAGAAAAGTGGGCTTTTACCAATAATATGAAGTTCAATAGATGGTTCGTTAGCGTATTAGAATTTGCCCCAGAATTTAGATACATACCTGGTAAATATAACACATTAGCTGACGCCTTATCTAGATCACAAGAAGAGAACGAGAAACAAATTACCACTCATAATTTCGCCTTCAGTTGTCAAATCACAGACTTAGATTTAGACAAAGTTCGTCAGGAACAACAAAAGGATTCTAGAATAAGGGAAGTAATAGGTAACCTCTTGCAAGGTGAGAAAAATTCAGAGTTTCAATTGATAGATGGGTTATTGTACAAGACTTCAGACGAACCAAATGCTTGTTCACGTTTGTACATTCCTAATACACTAATACAAGACGTTTTAGAACTAACCCATTCATACAAGTTATCAAGACATCCTGGAATTAAGAAAACATGTAGAACAATCACTAGAAACTATTTTTGGCCTCGATGTAGTGAAGATGCTACTCGATTTGTTCAGAATTGTACCCTATGTAATATACATAGGGGGAATGTCAACGTCAAGGCTCCTCTGAAATGTATCCTTCAGAATTAAATCCTTTCCTGAAGTAGTCACAATGGATTTCTTAGGTCCATTCCCGAACACCATCAGAGGAAATAAACAGATTTTAGTTTTCATTGACTATTTGACCAGATACGTAGAAATTGTTCCAACTAGAAACAGAGAAGCATCAACGGTGGCAGAAGCCTTTAAGTCTAGAATTATAACCAGACATTCATGTCCTCAAGTTTTATTCTCGTGACAATGCTGTTGAATTTACTAGTGACATTCTAACGAATTTGTGTGACTTTATGAAATACAGAAATGCCAAATAACAGCATATGCTTCGCTCAAATGGAGAGTAGAAAGAACAAATCGCAAGATAAAAGGATGTTCTGGAAAAACACTGGTAACCCTAGCACTGAAGACTGGGACTTGACTCTCGAAGACATACACTTACTCTAAACAACACAGTAATGAATCAATAGGAGAAACCCTCATTTATTATGGCTACCAAAAAGAGAATGCCAAATTCACTTTTGGATGATGCCGCGACCACCCAGACGTACGTACAACTACATGAGACTATATTGCTTGGAAGACAAGACGCACGTGATGACCGTTAAAGTCACCAGGGCTAGATTAAAGAGCGCATAAAAATTCTAGTAAGTATTACAATAACAGATCCACCATACCCTCGTTAAAGGTAGGACAACAAGTTTATGTACTCAATCATGTTCTTGAAGGACCTAATATTAAAGTATCACCAAAATTTCGAGGTCCATATAGAGTTTTAGAAGTTTTGAAGTTGAAATTACCTTGAAAGAATCCATTGTGCCATTGGAAACCACATTAAAGTAGTTCATTCAGAACCTTGGTCGTTCACCCAGTTAAAGGATTTGTCCAAAGATAAGATAGATAATAAAATAGAATCTCAATGACCCTACACATAATTTGAGAAGAAGGTAATGGTAAGTGCAATGGTAAATAAATGAAGTTGATAAGATTTTTACTGCTTGATAACATTATTTCAGCAAATGGATTGTATGGTGGCTGGCAGAGTCAAATTGTGAACTCACTGTACAACTAAGGAAGGGTTGCTATCATCAAGGAGCATGGCAAGGTTAAGATGATACAGGACCTAGCCATTGTTAAGATCCTGATGGATCATTATCAGATCAGAGAGAGCAGTTAGTCCAGCTGAGCAATCAGATACAGGCAGGATTACAAAGTGTCCAAGATAGAAATTTGTACGACATGCTCTCCAAGTTGCAGAGGGACATCGATAGTGTTATGCCAATGAAAGTAGTAAAGCGATCACTCATACCCTTTATAGGCGTCGCTTTACACAATCTCTTCTTTGGAGTGGCGACCGATGGTAATGTTGAAAGGCTAAAGGAAAGAGTGGCAATAACTTGAAAATTGGCTTCTGGAGCAGGGCACTGTCTATAATAAAGTAATAGGAAATGTCAATCAAAATCAGAAAATGATCACAGTGCTGGAAAGAATTTGTGAATAGTGCCTCCATAATGTTTCATCAGAAATTGCTAGAATCCATCAAACAGAAATGATGGAGCAACTGCTCATAGAAGCATACTCTTCTGGAATACAAGGAATTACTCAATGCAATCATGATGGCAGGTAAAAACCTGCTGTCGCCTTTTCTGATAACCCCTAGTGAAATTGAAGTCATTATTCAGAAATGTGTTGTGAACAATCACTTGAAGCCACTAGTAGAAAATATAGTGGACTATTATGGCCTGATCACAGTGAAAGTGATAGCCAATCAAATTATACTAGTGATCCCTTTCAACAATCCAGACGTCAACTCATTGATGTCAGTCTATCCATTCCCAATGGTAGTAGATAATAAGTCCATTGTACTAGAAGGAACAGCGTTCGACACTTTGCCTTGCAGCATGATTCTTTCCTAGTGACTGAAATTCCTGAACATAAATTCAGGGAATGTGTCATGCTTAATGATGGTGTATATGTTTGTAACATTGTGAATTTCTATGAACCATTGAGTGCTCTTCATTGCTTAGATGATCTTGTAAACAACAAGAATGGTAAGAACCATTGTAAATATATACCGTTTACAGAAACTTTCAAGGCTCAAATAATTGATGATGAAATTTTTGTGTTCTCAGCAAACAGATTGAATGCTAAGATTGACTGTAAGTCAAACAAAACAGAAGTAGCTTTCATTAACGTACACTCATTTTCATCTGCTTGTGAATTGGTTATTTTACATAATTTGTATTACAAACCTACAGTCTTCTTCACGACATACAGTTTGAATTTCAGTAAAGTGTACATCAGTTTGCAGTTATTAACGAATTTCAACTTCTTCAGAACTGGAATTGGAGACATTCACGAAGCTAGAAGAGGTTCATACTTTCTTTCATGTATAAGACCGAGATTTCCTATCATGTCATCTATAAATGCTATTCTTTTTGATACTGTTTGCTTTCATTTCTTTTTATGATTGTCAGGAAATTAATATTGAATAAGCTTACCTAATCAAAGACATGATGGACAGAACTTTCCTAGAGAGTAATAGCATTTACCACTGACTTGCACTTGAACATTTGATGATTGATTTTTTTATTTTTTACAATTTATGATTGATAACCAGAGAGTAACAGGCATTTGATATATTTACTTTGCCATAATTTTCTGCATTTAGTTTGAGTATTTGATATATAATTCATGCTTATATTGTTTGTGTTAGCACTATGATGCATTATAATATTTCTTGCATTCATTGCTTGTTGATAGAAATTATTGAAATTGAAGTAATTGACTATGGTCAAGTTGAGTTGGTTATCTACTTGCATTGTAGTCAATGCAGGTAGGTGACCGAGTGATGTTATGCAGTGAATAAGTATGAGATTCACTGATCGGGATTATGAAAGAGAGAGAGAGAAAGGGAGAGCAAGAGACGATGTTGATAGTTTAAAATGATGAGCCATGGGACCAAGTAAATTGAAGACTAACCATAACAAACCTCCAAGATGTGGGAAAGGAAGGAGGAGTTAGAGGATAGACTAAGAAGTGAAAAGGTCAGCAAAATTGACCTGATTTGTCCTTGCCAAAAGTGGGAGTTAAGATTGAACCATTAAGAGTAAAGTAGACGTCCTCAAGGAGGCGGAGTTTTATTCAACATAGGTCCAGAGTTCATTCTGATCAATGTTTAGCCAGAGTTACTTGAAAACCAAATTGGGTAGGATTGTGTCACTCGCTCCTCTCTTAACATCAAGAAATTTCTAAGTCCAGTGTGGCTGGCCGTGTGAAATAGTTTAGTGTAATAAAACTTATGAAAAACCGTGCCCGGTGAATACTTACCCCCTCCTGAAAACTAGAAAGTATCAATAGACAATTTCAACCTAACTTACCGAGTCCCCTGCGTTACTATCAAGTGAAAGTCAACAGACAGAGACGGAGTCATTCATATGTGGTGCAACACAATACAAAGAAAAATCAACAATCAAGATAATATATATATATATATATATATATATATATATATATATATATATATATATATATATATATATATATATATATATATATATATATATATATATATATATATATATATAAAGTACATATATATATATATATATATATATATATATATATATATATATATATATATATATATATATATATATATATATATATATATATATATATATATATATATATATATATATATATATATATATATGTGTGTGTGTGTGTGTGTATATATATATATATATATATATATATATATATAGTATATATATATATATATATATATATATATATATATATATATATATATATATATATATATATATATGAAAATTTTTTTTTTTTTTTTTTTTTTTTTATCACACCGTGATTTATATACAATCATGAAGCTACAAATGTCGTTTAATATCAAATTCACGCTACCTCGAGAGTATCTCCGATGGAGAATTATCACCGAAGGGGAATTTATATAAGTGATAAATGAACAGGTACCACAGGACCAACCCCTGACGGACCCATTCAATCCACTCCAGACGCACATCACGCCATTATGAGTATGGCGGTTTGACGGACTCATCTTCCAGACAGCTACCACCGCGCCATCTTGATGGCGCCGTGGTAACGCTTACTGGAGTCGCTGAATGGGTCCACGCCAAGGGTTCGCGCCCTGTGGTACTCTGTTCATTTATCACTTATATAAATTCCTTCGTGATAATTCTCCATCGGAGATACTCGAGGTAGCGTGAATTTGATATTAAAACGACATTTGTAGCTTCATGATTATATATATATATATATATATATATATATATATAAAGAGTATATATATATATATATATATATATATATATATATATATATATATATATATATATATATATATATAATGTCACGATGCATATCAAGTATCTGGTTATTACACAAATAATCTCAAAATTCAAAAATATACCTCACTTCAGCCAGATACCTGAACTCTCATAACATTAATTATTACGACTGAGTACTCTAAAGGTAACAGTGATCCCTTATGAAAAAACTTATTACTTGAAAAAATCAAACTAGGTCTATCAGAATATGTGTGAGGTATCAAAAATTAAACTAGAAATATTCTAGAGTAGAAGGACATCACTCCATCAAAAAAACTAACTGTTTCCCTGGTCTTAATTCACTTTAGCAAAACTAAAAGAACAAAACATGTTTATCACTTTGCTTTATGCACACACAATCAACCCTATTCATTGATGACACAAATGAAACACTGCTTTTCTAAAAATGCAAATACAAAAATTTATTTTCAAATTCAAAGTTTATAATTAGAAAAATTTTTATTACTTGAAAATAACACAACACTCCACTAATTCTTGAACTAAAATTATGAACAAAACTAACTCAGATACAAAACTATCAGGAATTTAAATTAATCAAGCAAAATTTAAACTATCAAGAATTACTAAAGATTTGAAAAGAAAACCTTAATAAATGAAAATTTTAAATCAAGTATGCAATGTTAAATTACCAAGAAATATTTAAAATGTTATGTAAATAAATGTTACATCACAAACATAAAAAAATGTGAAAACATAAAAAGATTGTAAATAGAAAAACACACAAAAATACACTCAAGATTTATCAATAATGATTTCACTTGGTCAAAATTTCCTAACTTATCATACCATGGTATTAATAAGTAAAATTCACGTTACCTTACACAAACTTGTGAAAACCTCTGTAAGTCACTTGCTGCAGCTGCATTACCACAAAACACTTTTTACCAGGCGCCGTTACAAACTAAATATCTTTACTAAATTCAGATCTCAAAAGTTAATGTTAATACCTGACCACAAAACACTACGTTGAAAGTAATATCTTTTTAAGAACGAGAGAGAGAGAGGGAACCAAATAAACTGGTCTCAGAAATCAGAATGAAATAGATTTTAGAATTCCAGTAGCACGTGAAAAAATTACATGATGTCATTAAAGCATTTTGGGTGCGAGATACAAAAAAGTTCTAGAAGCAGGAAGGTGACGTCATTAAAGCATTTTGGGTGCGAGATACAATGGAGAAACTTAGCGATAATGACGTCATCCCAGCAAATGTTTTGAATGCAATCTACAAAACATGGTGTAACTGATCAGGACACATATTCTTTCTCTCAAAATGGCGTACGTGACTTGAACATGTAACAACGTGAAATCACTTGTCTTGAGCTCGTATGGGATGAATCGGCATTTGTTATCCAAACCTGTCATCACAACCCAAAATAAAGCGTTCTCTCTTATCTCAGCTGATGACAATTGAAATGAAACAAGTCTTTGCTGGACACACTTGTGTTCATATACTATGCTTTTATCAAGAAAGATATTATTCGTTCTAAACTATGTTACTATTAAAATTGTATTATCAAATCTAAATTATGCTATCAAGTTATTTAATCATTAGTTCTTTTGAGATCTGATGCCAAACTAAATATGACACTTCAACAATCATTATCATTACACATAACACATGATAAAAAAGTAAACATGTCAAAATTATAGGAGGATATATGTATTACAAGGCAACATCATGAATATATATATATATATATATATATATATATATATATATATATATATATATATATATATATATATATATATATATATATATATATATATATATATATATATATATATATATATATATATATATATATCTGAGTCCAGACCAAGTCTGTTAGGTTGGGCAGTACAAGTTCATCCAAATATTCTCTTCCCATCTCACTTTTGAAGAGAGATAAGTAACAATATAAAAAAACACATAGGCCTAATAGACGTTCCTTTAGAAACAAGGATGCACTTCTCTTCAGAACAAATACAAGTGCTAAGTTTGTAATATAGAAACAAAATGTCCTTGTGTGGAAAGATACTTTTTCCTTGGTAAGCGGAAAATGGATGTGTAAATAAGAAGTTGTCAATTAAAATTAAAACCTTTTGCTGATAATAAAGTCGTGTGCTCCTTCCGAATTCGTTAAAGACGCTGCAAGAGTCAGGGGAAGGAGGAACTCCATGAATATGCAACACCAAAAGTCTCTCAGGGATCATTCGGGGTTCCCGGTAAAAATGGAAGGTTTTTCCTGCTGATAAAGAAAGTTGGAATGCAGGGTGGCAGGGAACCAGGTGGTAGATGGACAGTCAGACAGTCAAACTCAGAGATAGATCGGCTCATCACAGAGAAACACACACTAACTGCGTTGAAACACATACAGAACTAACCATAAAGCTCATATTATAAATGTAAATTTTACATGACGGAGATTTTTAAAATTTTGGATACTGTGATTGTCTGTCACCTGCTCTAGATGATTTGGCTATAAGTTGTGATTTAATATATATGATTAACACGACATTGTTTTTGCTTAGTTTCTTCACATGAAATCATAGGGTTTGGGCCGAGAAATAGTTTTTTTTTATATTTCAAAAATTATAATAGTGATCATTTTTAAAGTAGAATCAAACGGTCTAAACATTGATTCAGCTTCTTTTATATAAGATTATACAAACATACTACCATTACGTTAGGTCTTTATCGTAGCTGGTGATTACTGTAACTAGAATCAGTTCCTGACAGGTGGTCAGCAGACTTTTACTAGTGTTGGTTTTAGTTTAACGCTTGCTCCTCTTAGGTGCTCTACTCCACTGTCACAAAAATAAAAATAAATAAATAAGAAATAATGTGATGATATTTCCAACCAACCTTCAAGATAATTTATATGTTTGATCACATTAAAGAGAGGATATTAGCTAGAAATTTATCGCTACTATACAATTTCAGTGTATTGGACAGTAACAGTTAGTTTGTAACGAGATTTGAGAAATCCTCGGTTCCAAGCCTCCAATTTCCTTTAACAATCTAGTTTTTGTAGTGATACACAGTTTATTTCCACAGATACTGCACTTTGTTCCTCGCTCTTGTAAAGAGTTCATTTTCAACTAACTTTTACCGAAAGATACCGTGGAAAATAAAGGTTTCACAAACAATCCAGAACGACGAAAAACCATTCTAGCCTTACAAGAGTGATCAGCGTTGATAGTTGTCCTGGCCACCTGTTTATCGAACGTGAAAATTGCTCCAGACTTTATGAGACTTTTCATCTGGGGCTTTGCAGGAGGTATCTTTTCACCACAGCGTTAGAATGAAAACTCAAATGAAAAAAAAGTCATATTCCAGTTCACCAGTGTCATGAGGAATGGCTCACATCAGACACCCTTTCACCTTACTTGAGGCATGCAATGCGTAGAAATTAAGTCTCTTTGCAAAATAAAATTTAGAAAAAGACACTGTAATTCCACACTATTTTATGTGCACTGTACCAACATTCAACCTTTAATCAGTTTGTAAATCACCAACCTAGAAATTCTCCAGTTATAGAGATATCTCCTCACTCTATTTCCTTGAAAATTGACTATCAACTAACAAACACACAAATTTTATCTCCAATCTCCAATATATTATAATACGGCCCGCCCCCCACAACAGTTTCGATCAGTGGCATCTGCAGCGGACTGAGGACGTCCTCTCAGAATGAAGAAACACACGTGGAAAGAGAACTTCCAGTAGTTTTGAAAATTCATAAGTGGAATAAAGAAAATAAAGAAATCGGATATTCATGAGCCTTTACTCTTGGTTATCCAAGAGTCCAAGAAGTTTATTCTCCTTCGCTATACAAAATAAGTTTTGTAACCTCTCGAAAATAAGCAGTTTGGGTGGTTTATTGGTTTCCAGTTAAATTCCATTCACTAGACAATGCTCCACGTTCCTCAGAAATTCAATTTTCCCGAAATTGGTTCCGAAGAAGATGCCGATTTAATCGAGTGTACCCCTTGAAGAATATATTCCAAGGCTTCCATCCCCAAGTTTGTGAAAAGTCTGAGAGAATGAGCATAGTGTATTTATCTCGTTAACAGTTTTTATATTAGTACAAAAAAAGAAAAATAAGTTATTCTCTACATCCCATTACTTTTTAAATTAAAAAAGTTGCAATATGTTTCAATATATTTCAAATTCGTTTTGAATAGAGAATTAGAGGAATGGAAAACAATAAGACTGGTGATCAATTTGCAAATTTTAAGTAAATGTTCTGATGTTTAGAGGTGATAGCGCTACCTGGAAATAGTAAAGAAAAGCTTGCCATGCAGGTTAAAGTCTGAGAATGTAGGTACGGTAGGAAGTTGCATCTTCTTTTCAGAAATCAGTCCCACAATCCAGATGGATTGGGTACAACCATCTCGTCAACGGCTCTTGGGAGTCGCAAGTGCACGGCCACGAATACACATTGCCTATCTGAAATGGTTCAGGTAATACCTTTTGGGCATTTTATGATTAACTCACTTAGAACGAAGTGGGTAACACACACTGATCCAAAAGGGCCTGCCGCAGAGAACAATATTGAGCGCCTATATTGAAATCAAACCTCGTGCATGTTGGTCACAGTCACCATCATCGGCCTTTGGAAAGTTGAATCACTTGGTAGAAAGAATTCTCCAGAAAATAAAGTTAACTCGCTGTTGTTGGGTCACCGTAAAGTGGTAAAATGAGACGTCTGGATGAGTAGATGTATTTTTATATTTACGGAAAATAAACTCAAACTAACATAACCTTTTTATTCCAGTAAAAAGTCAAGCTTAGTGTTAGAGGCAGTACTGGGCTTTTAATCTTTACCTGATATTAGTTAAAATACTGACTGTTAACTGCCGAAAAAACAAACAACGAAGGAAATTGGCTAAACCAAAGAGGTCGCTATTGGCGGTTAAACAGAAACTCAGTTTCACCAGCCAATTAGGAAACGTCGCAGGAGGGCCTTTTCGTAATCTATTCTTCCATCAAACGAAGCACTGCACCCAAGTACTGGGTTATATGCACTGTCATCAATTTAAAAAGAAAACTAAGACACACTCACCACCAACGATTATTTTTGCAGATTGTTTTTAGCGTGATTTATGCTCGAAGAGCGGCGCATAGAAAAATAATAAAGGAGAAAAGCTCGATGGTAAATGATCTATTTAAAGAACGAACAACGGTCTCTTGCAAACTGTTGACTAGTAATATAAATGTTGATTAAAGTGTTTCAATAAAGCTTTTCAGTATTCGCTAGCTTTTCACGAACATACTGGAAAAATTAAGTTATGCTTATTAAGTTAATTGAATTCTAAAATAAGACCCTTTTCTGAATAAAAATGATTCTTTTCAGGTTCAAGAAATCTTTGTGCAATGCACTGCACAATTTTCTGGAGGGAACACTGGAAAGGATGAGATTCCGAATTAATATTCAAAGTTTTCGGTGACTGTCAGCAAAGGAAAACAGTGAAAAACGGGTTAATTCACTTACTACGTCATAGCAGAAAATGGTTTTACTTGATCTCTGAACTTATTTTCTTGTGCTAAGTTGTGCCTAATTGTTGACCTGGTTTCCATTCTACAGGAAATTGAAATTATTACTGTTTTTTTTTATTTGAAAACTATATTTCAGTATGAATTAAACATTCCTTAATAAGAAATCATTCATACTGAATTTTATGCAGGTTGTAAATAAGAGTGGACAGCCATATGTAAATGGATTTTTAAAGAACATAATAAGGAGAATTTCGGTGGAACATCGACCAAGGCCGGAGACACTGAAGTGAAAATAATAAACGATAACCAAGAATGTGATCGCTGAGTCAGAACACAGAAGTGCTGATGTTGGTATATATACTAAGAGTAATAAATAAAAGGAAGTAACCCATTGCCAGAATCGTCGAATTTGTGAAAGGAAAAGAAGTTTGTTTATAATGATTCTTGTATTAGAACGTACTGTAGAAGTATGAGGGTGTCTTGTTTGCTGTATACTTGGGTCTGAGAAACGACGCATAATGTTCTCACGACTGTTTTAAATCTATTATGACAAAGTAATGTTAGAGGTCAAATAAAACCTGCCGATAAAGCGTCGTGCTGTGGGTACAAAGTGATAATAACTGAATGAATGGCAGCTGATATTTGTAGAGGACATATTGTTAAATGGGTAAAAGTGAATGGAAGCTGTAGATATCGGTAAAAGGGCTTAAGAGATTTTGAAAGGATTAAATATCACTGAGGGCAAAAGATTGTTGGGAAAATGGCGGGATGAATATTTGTACGAGGTTGGAAGTTATTGATTTGCTTGGCTTAGTGTGAATTATCAGGATAGGGTGAGAGATGGAGTGAATCATAGAGAAAGTGAAGAAAGGAGGTAACCGGAGTATCCACAGAACAATTGAAAGACAGGAGTGTGCATCAAAGCATCTGTGTGAAGGGAATGTTGAGGAGTGAGCACGAAGTATATGTATGGAGGTTGAGGAGTGTGCATCAAAGTATATGTGTGGAGTGGAATGCTAGGGGAGGTATCAAAGTATGTGATGGGAATATCAGAGAGTGGGTATCAAAATATTTGTGTGAAGGGAATGTTTCAACAACTTCTTTCATTGCAGTGAGTGTGTAGAAAGTGGTATGGGATGAAATAAAACAATTGAATATGCTGAAATAGAATGTTTATTCATTAAATGTTTATAAAGAAGATTGAAGGAAGAGAATTTATAACAAACTCCTCTGATTTTTAGCCAGGTGTTACAGAATCATTAGCACTACGAATCAAACAGCATCTTTAAACTGTACACTGACCAAATATCAAATGCTCTATTTGTGCATTTTAGAGATTTGATCATCCTATAAAAATTGGAGTGAAGCCAGCCCATAGTTCCGTGCAATGAAAGTTAAAAGGAATAAAACTGAAATTGTTTTGCCAGTTAATACATGGGTCGTATTTTAATAGTAAATGTTGATCTATTTAACCTCATGACTAAGAAATTATTAGGTAGTTTTAGAAATATTTAGTATGAGTGATTGTGCAATTACTCTTCTCATAGTTCTAACATGAATGTTCTTTCAGCTTCTGGCCGCATCATCCCGAATAATCTCTTCCCTAATGCACATTGACAAGTAATCATCTGGTAGTTTTTGTTCCTTTTGTTTACTTTTCAACCATTCTTCTAAGCTGTTTCACTTAGTGCTCGAAGATGCGTGGAATAAACGTGAAACTTGACAACATTCGGTTCTGGGCTTCTGCTGCTTATTTTCATGTGCATATGCTCAAAAATTATGAGAAAGAGTATAGTATATATATATATATATATATATATATATATATATATATATATATATATATAGCATATATATATATATATATATGTGTGTGTGTGTGTGTGTGTGCTCTGTGTGTGCGTATACACACACACACACACACACACACACACACACACACACACATATATATATAGTATATATATATGTTATATATATATATATATATATATATAGTAATATATATATATATATATATATATATATATATTATTCCATTTACTTTTTGAGGATGACACCTGTCATAACAGAAAAAAGTGAACATCTCTGTTTATTTACAAATATGTTCATAAATATACGCATGAACTAGGGTTCATATATCCACTTACTAATACAAGTATCTCAAATTTTAACAAGTGTGCCTTCCCAGTATTTAATTTGACATGAAACTTCCCGCTTAGAACCAAGTGCACTATTACATCACCAGAGTAAATTGTCGTACAAACTACATATTTGCGTTTCTCATTTGTTTCATAGATAAATTACTCTCACGGCTTCAAGCATTGAATAATAACGCTGTACATACTTATTCAGTGGGTCATTAAAAGCAGGTCGCTAAAAGTCTCAGTTGAAAGGCCTTATGACACTGCCAGGGTTACAAATGTCATTTGGGTTACAATTAACTAATGAGATCTCTTAGCGAGGAAATGGAATTCTTAGGTATAATTGGTTATTATAACGAAGATCATTTTCTATCCAGTTGTTTGAAGCTATACAAACTCCTATTGCTTTGTTGTGAATCATTTTCTCTTATATTTAACAGTTCATACCTAAGGGCTGACGCTCCCTAGACAAAACGATATTCTTTACTTGTTCCTTAAAATATTTTTAGCCTGGTTGGCATACTGTCATGATGATAGTCATATAAATGTCACCTGTCTGGATCTGCCTCGAATTTTGATATTCGAAGCGTGAAGTTTATTTTTCTTTTCCCCGAACAGTATTGCTTCGACAAAAAGCAAAATAAACAATTTCGAAGTTGTGCTTCATTCATTTCTTAAGAAAAAGTTATTTGCAAGAAACTAAATAGTGCAAAATAATATTGGTTAACGTTAATCCTTATTTGAGATTTAATATCTGCAGATAGTGTTGTTCAGCCAAAGAAAGATTTACATAGATATCGTCAAATTTTAAGGAGAAAATACAAAAAAGAATCTTACGGTAACAGTATAAAATTAGATCAACACAGAAAAAAAGTCGGTGATTGAAAAGTATACGATATGTTGGAGGTAATTGATTGGGTTTTTCTTGTTAAGATTTGTCTGTTTTCATACTATTTATTTACATTTTAGTTGGGTGAAATAGAAACCTAAGAAAATTATTTGGTAATGATTTCCTTTATGATTCACTGTATATTAAGTTACAATGGAATAAATCTTGTTATGAATTCTAGACGTAGAATATTCCTTATTACTTTGTTCTTTATTGTTGCAACAGAAGTGTATTTTAGGAAAACTGTAGCTTTTTCTGGTCAGTGAAAGGAAACGTGCAAATCAGAGCTCAGCAGTTAAAACTATGTATCTGAAAAACTTGTTTCAGCAAACAAGTTTGATCAGACTAACCATATTTACCACAACAACACTACACTTCAGTGGTAGGTGGCGGTGAACGGGGATGTACCTTCGACGACCCTGCACGTGGACAAGCTTTAGTGGCTACAATCTACTATAGAGTGGATGGCACACCAAGAGTGATAATGATTTATCTAAATGTGCAGGTTGATCAAATTTTCCTTTCATTTCCTTTATGGCATTGATGCTTTATTTAGCGACTGCAATGGCTGCGTGTTACTGTCTAGTACTACAGGTCAGACTTGGGGTCTTGTCATCACCAGATTCTGCTTTTTTTTTTGTGGATTTACATTTTATAAAAAGTCTAGTTTAAATTATAAACACACACACAAAAGTTCTATAGAATATATGATTTTATAGTATAAATATCATATATATATATACTATATATATGTATATAGATTATTTAATTTGATATATATATATATATATATATATATATATATTTTATATATAACTATATATATATATATAGGGATATTAAATATATATATATATATATATATATATATATATAAATATATGTATATATAGATATATATATTTGAACAAAACTATATTATATATATATATATATATGCCTATGTATGTTTTTATATATATAAATGACTAGTAATATATGTGTGTGTAAATTGTATGTTGTGTGTAAATTTACTTTATATACATATATATATTATATATATAATTATATATATATATATATATATATATATTATATATATATTGTGTGTATTGTGTGTTTGTGTGTGTGTCATGTGTGTATATGTGTTTTCTTTTAATATGTCGATATATTTCATAGTTCTTAAATTCCGTTGTTATAGCCCATTCCTGAAATTTGATAACTATTATCAACTAAAAAATTCATTTTGATTTAATTATATATAAAAAGCATTATTTACCTAGAGTAAATTTTTAGATATAAGGACATTTAATAATTTAATTCTATTATATATATATATATATATATATATATATATATATATATATATATATATATATATATATATATATATAATTTATAGAGCATTAGAATAGTTATTGATTAAAATTCCTCTATAAATGATCGCAAAGTATATAAACATGCTTTGTTCTATTATTTTGCTTTTAAATTAAGACCATATATTAATAAACAGAATAGTTTTCTGTCTGGAACTTGATGCCTTCATATTCTAGAATATTTAATATATATACACTGAATTTTTTGATATATCTATATTTGATAAAAATATTTATATATATTATATATATATATATATATAATATATATATATATATATATACCTATATATATATATATATATATATATATATATATATATATATATATATATATGGCTCTATATATATATATATATATATATATATAGTATATATATATATATATATATATATATATATATATATATATATATATATATATATATATATATATATATATATATATATATATATATATATATATATATATATATATATATATATATATATATATATATATATATATATATATATTATATATATATATATATATATACATATTTTTATAAATATTCTGCTGTTCTCCAATGACATTTTTTATTGTAGGAATAGTAGTCTAACAAAGGTGGGAAGACGTCTCTGTCCAGGTATAGGCTGTTTTTAAAAAAAAAATAATGTCTTTAGCAGAAATAGGGCATTAGGGCCTTAACCCATTCTGAGAGGGTTTTCACCAATAACCTCTTAGTAAAGGTGGTCTTAAGCTTTCTTTCTGTTTTTTCAGACTGACAACATACGAAGATCCAAAAACAACTCTTTCCTGTGTTGACAGTCAGAGAGATTCAATAACGTGTGAGACACATGCGCTGTGTATAACTAAATTCTTTGTACTTGCCCTCTTACTGCCTTCATTGATATTAGTGAGCTGAGACAATGGCCAATTTCACGATTTCTGAACGTCCGTTGTATGCGCAAACAACCCACGTCCACGGTAAGTCTGGAAATTTGGCAGAGTTTCGTCAATTCACTAGTATCTCTGTATTTCCATTTCTTTGTTTTCCCCACTTCGACACCATCTACGATAACCCATGTAACCAATTTACTTTTGTGAAGTCTAGAGTAAGAATAATTTATATTGCTTAGTGACACTCAACTATTCCCGTGCAGTAATTAGGGACTAGGGAAAGTTAAGTAAGTAATTTTTAACATTCAGGCAGCCTTGTGTCTCGATCTCATTGTTCGGAAGAGAATAGTCTTTACCAGTACTAAATTGTGTACGATATAATCCGTTGTGTTAAAACCTTATGTGAAGCAAAGGGAAAATTGACCGTGTCCAAAGGGGGCGATAGTTTATGTAACCTTCTCGCTAATTACATATTCTTTCTTTGTCGGTTTTTTTTCTTAACTGGAGACCTTATTCAATCAAATAATTGTCTGTCTTTGAGGTTAAATTTTAGCTTTAATTGACACGTTACGTGTGTCCTTGGTACTCAGGGCCTCATAAATTACATTAATGAATTAATAAACTCATCAGCCAAGCCCCCACGCGTACCAGTGACACTCTAACCTAGGATCTAATTAATTTAGAGAAAAGAATCTGGAGTAAAAATTAATTGCACATTAATTCCAAAGAAAAAAGTCAAATATTTAATTGATGCTATTTTTCCAATCAAGGAGACAGCACAAGGCATAATAATAATAATAAGAATACCAGTTATAATTAAGAAATTAGCACAGGTAGGAAGTGTGCATTGAGAGCAGTATAGCTAACAATTTGCAAAATCTTAAAAAAAAAGCACTTTTTACCGCATTCAGATACCAAGGTTTACATTCCAGCAAAGGTCATGGGCCAAGTTATTGTCATTGTTAATATTTTGCTATTTTCCCTGGCCAAGGATTAATGCATGATATTGATGTTTGAACGGGTTAACTAGTGCACGATAAAGAACGGAGAAAGTGCGTCCAACGTTTCTCTTGTAGGTAGGGGACAAAATCTGCTGAGTTCGCTGAATTTCAAAATCAGTAACTGCGTCCGCTTACGGAGAAGAGGTTCGATCGAGCATGATGGAGTTAATAAATGTTCAGATAGCAGGGAAGCATATCAAAATCCCGTGTCATTAAAATTGCAAACGAGCGGCAATAGTTAATTTCATCATAATTTGTATTTTTAAGTAACGTAAATTCAGTCCTGTCAGGATGTCACGAATCTATTCCCTTGTCTCGGCGGCTGACGGCATTAGTTCCACACGAGAAAGACAAATAAAAAGAGGAAAAAGCAAGGCTCATAGTAATTTCGTTTTCCATCTTCTTAACGTAAAATCTTTTGCGTTGTTGGTATATTTAGAGTAAATCTGTATTCCTGCATTTGCTTCGTTCGTTTTGTGAGAGGAATTCAAGTGCTTTGTGTAATTCGATTGGGAAAAAAGGCCGCGCCTCCAGAGTAGTGTATTCATCTGCCGAGGCCGCTTCTAGCCCACTTGTTTTGAATTTATTTATGCTAACGGGATTCGCCCGACATCTTTGTTAACCGCTTTCAGTGTCCGCCGCCTTAAAACCTTTGTTGTTTTGTCTGTGACTCGGGTAGCCCAGCCACTTTTAGCTTCTGCCTCGTTGTCACTTCGGAACTACATTGTGGTGTGTAGTAATCCCCCTCGCAAAATCTTAGCCAGATAGACTTCGATAGATAGAGAATAGGACAGGGTTCCATACAATAGATAAAAACAATATATAATTTAGTCAGGGAACGATAGGTCTTAGTTAGGAAATATAGAGTAACAAGTTCCTATACAAATACCTGACGTAAAAAAAAAATCATATAAAGAAAAGAACTTATAATTTTAATCTTAACTCCTCAGTGTAAGGTATTCAACTCAGCTCCCGGGAAAGCTAAGATTGTTAGAAAAAAAAATTCCCTAAAAGAGCCCAAGAAGACATATCTTCAACTAAGAACACTGCAAGTGTGCACTTATAAAAAATTTTACTTAAATTTTCTCAGGCAGCACAAATTGGCTGACTGAATATCTCTCTCTCTCTCTCTCTCTCTCTCTCTCTCTCTCTTATTTCAAGTAAGCATTCAACGTAGCCTAACTGAGTGGACGTGACCCTCTTCAAGGAAAGAAAGGCCGACACTGGGATAATTGATAACATTAAAAGCAAATAAAAGAAACAACTCTGTCCCACAAATAGATGAGGACAAGTTAAGATTAATTACAGTTATAAACTGTCAGTCACGAGTGAGGCCTTTTATCCAGACCTAAGCAGACTGTAGCCTTTCCCCCTCTGCTTGAGAAGGGGGTTGTAGCACAGTGGGTACTGGGACCAGACACTCACGAGGGCCTTAAAAAGCAACCACAAATTCAATTTTCCTTCCGCAGTGCCGCTAATCTGAAGCACTGTCATCAACCGAATTGCTTGTTGTTCTCTCTCTCTCTCTCTCTCTCTCTTTTACGTTCACTTTCTCTCTCACTCATTCGTTACACTCTGCTGGGGTAGAGTGCATTTCCTTAACTATAGCCTAGTTAGACTCAAGTAAAGGGTTCCTAGGAACACACTGGCACCATAGTGCCACCAAGCAACCAAACTAGAAAAAAAAAACAGACAAGAGGAACACAGAAGAAAAATCCTTCTGGTACCTAACCTACACCAGTACATAAGGATACTGAGTGCCACCAGTGTGACCTTTACACGGCATACCCAACCACAGTGCCACCTTATTGAAAGGGTGCCACATCACTGAAGGGACACTTCTTCGCTGCCCAAATACATCCAGTCAACCCGGATAGACGCCCTTCCCCACCAGAACCATGGCAGCAGAGAATTATAAAGCCTTCATGGAGCTGGGGATGGTGGCAGGTCTCACCGGATTGGACCTCGCCACGTGGATCAAGGAACAGATGGATGACTTGGCCAACGAGAGAAGGAAGAAAGACTCGAACGGCGGAATTATGAAGTCGAAAAGAGGAGGTATGAAGAAGAACGGAGGGCGTATGAAGTGAACAGAGGCAGCTAGAAGAAGAAAGAGAAGAAAGGAGAAGACAGCATGAGTTAGCCTATAAGGAGAGTGAGCTAGCTCTCAAGGAAAAGAAGCTCAAGCTGGAGCGGACGAGAAGAGAAAATGCCGAAGCTATGGCTAGACAGCAAGCCTCCAGCCCCACACCTGCTGCACCAAATGCTCCAATCTTGAGCATCAGTTCCCTCATCCCCAAATGGACTGAGGACGAACCAGAAGTATGGCTGGAGGAAATGGAGGCACTCTTTGATAACTACAGCACCACCGAGACAGAGAGGGCCTTAGTACTAGCTAAGCACATGGAGGGAAAAGCTAAGGCAGTGCTTTGCTCACTGGAGAAGAGCCAGAAAGGCAACATGGTTGAAGTTCATAGAGTCATCACAAAGGCCTACGAAATAACCCCGGAAAAATGGAGACAGCGGTTCTGATGTCTTGCCAAGGAAGTTGGCTGCTACTGGACTGAATGGGCCTGTCACAAGACCCAGTCTGGCACCTGCTGGTTCGAATCCTTGTCTTGCACAACGTTTGAGGACCTCTTCAATCGGACCATGCTGGAAGACCTTTACCAATGTGTGCCTGGGCCCCTTGTTGCATATCTAAATGATAAGCAGCCCACAACACTTATGGATGCCTGCTGCATGGCCGATTCATGGGAAACCTTAAACCAGTCTCACAGCACATGTCAGAGACTTATTGTGCCACCAGTTTACCTCTCAAGCTCAACTCGCCCAAAGAATGGACTGCCAAGCAAGCCTATGTGCACCCACTGTAAGAGGGTGGGGCACGCTGAAGCTGATTGCCGATACAAACTAGGCACTAACAAACAGCCCCCTACTACCAGCCAGAACTTCTCTCCATCTTCATCCAGTCAACCCTCTCTACCAACAGTTACTACAAGACACCAAGCCCCTACAAGAGGCCAGTGCAAATCCTGTGGTGCTGCCGGCCACTACAGTGCTGGACATCCGGCCTGTCCACATCATGTTCCCACCACCAAGTTCGTCAACCTTATTAGCACCTCATTCTCTGCGGCCAGCCGCAAAAGATCCTTTACCTTGAGAGACTGGAGACCCACTTCATCGTGGTGGCCCCGCTTATGAGCTCTAGTCTGCCCATGACCCTTCCCGTCACCGTAGACACTATGGCAGACATTAGCCTAATCTCCAGGGCCCAAGTGCCAGGGGGTGCCTTGGTTGATAAGAAAACCCGGTGGGAGATTAAGTGGATAGGCCACACCATTACCGTTTCCACGGTCAAGCTCCAGGTTACGACACCTTGGGGCACGCTACCCCACAGCCTTGGCGTGGTGGGTGGAATTTGGCCTGGAGTGGACTTCCTGCTGGGTTGGGACCTTCTCTGGGGAAGCCCTTCACCAACGCCACTTCGCAGCTACACTACCTCCTCTACGGAGGCCTAGACTGTAGGACTCAATCAAGACAAAAACCCACCTTCCACCCAACGAAGTGGTCAGCGGAAGGGGCATACACTGAACCATTCTCAGCCTAGCCCTCTCCATTTGTGAAGGGCTGGCCAACAAAGAGGTCCTCCCCCTCCCTGAAGAGATGTTCAGGGGAAGCAGTACCACTGCAGGACGTGTAAGTGGACAGGCCACTCCACAAATTGCGAGGGCTGCCCAAGTAAGCAACGCCCAGCGGACACCCCGAGCAATACTCTCAGAGAGACTCTGATCTCCAGCTGGGGCAGGAATCTCTGCCGCAGCCAAATTCAAGCCATCCACAAGGTGTTGCACCTCCGGACCCTTTGTCAGGCATGCCTGACTCTCAACTGCTGCCACTGCCACTTGCGAGCACTGAGCAGTGCCACGCTCCGTCCTGCACGGACGTTGAGCCATCAATTGAAAAGGACCCTGTGTCTGGTCCAAATCATGAGGCAGATCCTCCTCTGGGAGATTCAGGATTCCCCACAACACTAATCATAGCAACTGGAGAGCCTCCGGTACCCGACACTTCTTCCCCAAATCAGCCCCCAGATGATAAACCTCTGGTGGACCAAAATGTTACACTTTCTCTGGGAGACCAGGAACTGGCCTCCTCAGACACAGAGGTCGAGATTGCTCTCGCTCCAGTTGTCGCAGCAGCTGGAGTAGGGAGCCCTCCTGTAGCTTCTGAAGTTATCCCTGACTTCATGCCCGCTAGCCCTTCTGGCCTTTCCCCAGAGTCGGTGCCCTCATCACCTCCTAGGTCTGACACAGATGGGCCTTGGAGGAACCCGAAGAAGAAGAAGAAGGGGGGAAGAGAGCCCAGTAGTTGCCGAGCCATGAGCACATCCTGGCACTAGTGCCCTCTCGGCACAGTGCCCTATCATCTTAGAGTGATCTTGACCCCTTCCCCAGAGGAGGTAGTCAGCGTGATCTCTTTCTCATACATAGCCTAGACCAGATTAAGTACTGTACATCAGAGTAGTAACCTTGTCCCTTCCACTTACCATCGAGCCACAGTAATCACATAGGTAGTGTAACTAAAATCAGAAAATCTAAACCATTGTGAAAAGAGCCACTACACTTATGACACGCATGGCCTAAGACCTCAGTGAGGCAAACATTTATCATATGAGGCTAACCTCACGTATTAACCAGTAATTACTAATTGTATTAAAAAAAAACTTGTAATTTCGTTAGTGCATTATGACTTATGTCGGTGCTACGGTCGGGTTAGGATATGTTAGGCTAGGGAATACCATAAAATTTACCATTAGGCTAGTCTAAAACATCACGATTATAGGAGGTAGCATGTAATAACCATAAGCACCTTCAAGTACAGTTAGAATTCTGCAATATAATGATCAAAGTTCATATTCTTTCTAGAGTTAGGTAGATCTGTAGCTAGTTAGGCTGCATGGGACAAATCTGCTCAGGGGAGAAGAGCAACGTAATAGAGGCAAACAGCTTGCTTAATACAGACCTTCACGAAGGGAGTGAGTGGCCTCTTAAGGGGGGAGCTTTTATAAATATTCTGATGTTCGCCCTCAATGCATTTTTATTGTAGGAATAGGTTTCTAACAAAGACAGGAAGACTTCTCTGTCCATGCAGGGAGGCAGGGTATTTAAAAAAAAAATAACATCTTTAGCAGAAATAGGCTATTAGGGGCCTAACCCACAGAGAGGGTTTTCACCCAATAACCTCTAGTAAAAGGTGGTCTTAAGCTTTCTTCTACTATGTCCTATGCATTCAGGAATGTCTCTGTCAAATTTTCAGACTGCCTGGGACAATGGACAAAGGCCTCCAATGCTACAGCTGCCCTGTTTTGACCGGCAACGGGTCAGAGAGAGATTCAGGAGCGTGCAAAACACACGTGTTGTGTATAACTAAATTCTTCGTACTTGCCCTCTTACTGTCTTCATTGATATTAGTGAGCTGAGATGATGGCCAGTTTCAAGATTTCTGATCATCTGTTGTATGCACAAACAACCTATATCCATGGTAAGTTTGGAAATTTTGCAGATTTTCGTCAATTCACTAGTATCTCTGTCAGTATTTCCATTTCTTTGTTTTCCCACTTCGACACCATCTACGATAACCCATGTAACCAATTTACTTTTATGAAGTCTAGAGTAAGAATAATTCACATTGCTTAGCGACACTCAACTATTCCCGTGCAGTAATTAGGAATTAGGGGAGGTTAAGTAAGTAATTTTCAGCATTCAGGCAGCCTTGTGTCTCGATCCCATTGTTCTGAAGAGAAATAGCCTTTACCAGTACTAAATTGTGTACGATATAATTTGTTGTGTTAAACCCTTATGTGAAGCAAAGGGAAAATTGACCGTGTACGAAGGGGGGCGATAGTTCATGTAACCTTCTCTCTAACTACATATTCTTTTTTGTCAGGTTTTTTTCTCGACTGGTGACCTTATTCAATCAAATAATTGTCTGTCTTTGAGGTTAAATTTTAGCTTTAATTAACAGGTTGTATGTGTCCTTGGCATTCAGGGCCTCGTAAATTACGTTAATGAATTAATAAATTCATCAGCCAAGGTCCCACACTTAAATATATATATATATATATATATATATATATATATATATATATATATATATATATATATATATATATATATATATATATATATATATAAAATTCTTTTTACATTGCTTTAAATTCCTGATATCCCCTGGGTTGCACAAGTGTGAAAACGGCGATTGAGATATAATCTCTCTCTCTCTCTCTCTCTCTCTCTCTCTTTCTCTCTCTCTCTCTCTCTCATTTATGAGAAAATGGTACATATCACTCATAAAATATTTTTGTATAGTCCTTTGCAAATCGTTAATGAAGAGTTCAAGCCTAACCCGATGCCCATTAAAACTTTGTTCAATTCAGCATATGTAGTACTGCAAAGCCTAGAGGCAAGACGAGAATTATGATTAATTCTAGCCAACTGAATTCCTGATTTCATGGGATTATTAGAGTGAAATCGATCTTCGCTTTAAGCAAATGCTTGGAGTCCCCTCGCGAGAGATTCTGTTGTTGTTACTGAAGTGCCTGTAGAAGGGTCAGTGGATTCCCACGGGTGGAACCGTTAATCGGAAAATTATGACAGAAGGGCTCCTTGACTCGCATTAGATAGGAATAATATTTGTCTTGTGAAAGATGGTGAATTAGTTTCATGTGCCCTTTACGAAAAAGAAAGGTAAATTCTCAAAAGGTGATGAAATATAGCTAGAATTTCTCAGTTCACGTTAACTTGACAATAATATTATGAACACAGAGGTAAAGCCAAGAGTTCTTGACATATATATAGTTTACTCAGTCTACCTTGCTTTGAAGGATTTTGCTCTTTATTTTAAGTTTTTATTACATTACTGTGTTAGTTTTATATATCTTTGATGTTCAGATTTACAATAAAGTACGAGTGCACTTTACAATTCATTTTAATACATTTCTTAATTTTATGAAGATTATATCAGTGTTCCTCTGCTCTAACATTACTAACAGAGCTAGTTTTGTTATATAAAGTTCAGTCGGTAATATGATCGAAAAAAATTGCACTACTAAAATTATTTCCACTACTACCACGACTACTGGTTTATACCCTCTTTGACTACTTATCTAGGAATGATGGTTTAACTAATATATCCAAAGCAATAAAACAAAATTTTGTATTTTCTCTGAAGAGAAAATACAAAGAAAAAGCATAATTGCAATTGCGATTTTAACCCTGAAGCTCTTCACAGTTCCATTCTCCGAGCATCGAAGAAAATGACAACATTTCTTCTAATTAAAGTGTCTCCCTGAGGCAGGTGTTGAGAGCAAACATCATTAAACTTACTTCCTCTCGGAGAAGAGTTCCATGCAACAAATGACAAGTTTTTTTTCTTTGATAAGTTATTAAAATAAAGATTCAGCTTTCAAAGGCTACGATAACACTGAAAATGTGTATTTCTTTATTCCTACCACAGTTTAACTAATGTGAGTTTCAACAGTTAGCTGCCTGTACACAGGAGGCAAAAGGAGACCAATATTCCGGGAGACAAAAGATGACATTGTTAAATAAACAATGATGTACATATATATATATATATATATATATATATATATATATATATATATATATATATATATATATATATATATATATGTATATATATATATATATATATATATATATATATATATATATATATATATATATATATATATATATATATATATATATATATATATATATATATACTGTATATATATGAAGAATCTACTGGTCACTTTTTACCAGATGCATATGTAACTTGTCAGTTGTTGCCATTTAATTAGGTATTAATTTATGAGTCTGGATGAATTTTTGAATGTAAATTACTTAAGTGTTATTTTTGTTTTGTTAGCTTGTTTGCTCCTGTCCGGTGGTTCGCTCCTTTTATAATTTTACTAATGCCAGTTGTCTTTTCATATATGGTGCTGAGTGGGTGTGAGGCCTTCCCAGTACATTCCATTCCCCCACTCCCACAGCCCTGGGTGGACGAGGGGTCTTATATTTATCCTACAAGAGTAGGAGTTAGTTACGTTCTGGACCTCTGCCTGGGCATTTGGTGGCTTTTGGACTGCTGCTTGACTTGCTTCTTGTTTTGAGGATCTGTACACCCGCCAATATATAGTGGATCCATTACCCTCTGCAGCTTAAGAGTTCATCTTCGGATAATTCTTCCATACCTTGGTCCAGTTATTAAAGCCAAGGGGACCTCACTGTCCTACGGTAGGGTATTTATAACCCTTGTATAAAATATAGACGACTTCTTGTTGAGATCACGGCACTTTAATCCTGTTTTGGGCCCCTAATACCCCGACTGCCTTGATTTATCCTCCAGACGTGGAGAGTGACTGTCTTTCAAGAGGAGCCACAGAAAACTATAAATAAAAGTTGTTAGGGATATTAGATTGTATTCGTTAGGATATTCTCTCTTTGCTTTTCTCTTCCTGTCTGGGCCCCCTCCTTTTTGTGTTTGAATGAGTTATTTTTCTATCGTTAATTGGGTAAGTGGTTGTTATTAAGTATAATTGATATTCATATTTTTGTATCTGAAGAGGTTCAGGTATTATTTCTGACTTATATTAATGTATTAAAATTAAGGATTTTTCTTGGTATTTTCTTTGCCCTTGAATTGATTTTTGCACACGGCTAAGAGGTTGAGATACTATTCCACCAATTGTGGATTTAGTATTGTGTTGGTGAATACTTGTTGATTTATTATATTTGGATATAGTGTGGTGGTTAATCAAGCCATCACAAGTGGCGACCGTTTTGACAGGATTTTTCCGTTCCTGTGTATTCACTGGTGTGTGCAAAATTGATTCTTGGGGTTTAGTTTTTAGGCAGCATATTTTCACCTCCTCGCGTTTTTTTGTGTATTGCTTTTTGTGAATAGGTGTTCATTATGTCAGGTTGTTGATGTATTAGAACTCCTTAGTGGAGAGGGGTGGCAAGAGAGGCTTGCAGAGTTGAATAGGGATGACTTGATAATTGTAGCAGCATTTTGAATTGGAATATGAGGTGTCAATAAGAAAGGGTATTGTTATTGCAAATTTATGAATATATAAAAACTGTAAAGGCTGGTGGGAACAAGAAGTGAAATCTGAAAAAGGTGGTGTGGTATCTGTAGAAATTTTGGATAGGCAAATTGCTTTGAGGAAGGTGGATTTGGAAATAGAAAAGTTTAAGGCAGAGGAAAGGAAAGGGAGAGGCAGCATGAGATTGCCATGAGAGGTGCAGGTCCTTCTTCCCCTCCCACTTCTCCAAATAGGTCTGTAACGCCTGCTATTAATTTAGCGCAGGCTCTCAAATTTGTACCTCAATTTGAGGAAAATAATGTGGCTGAATTTTTTGTATCTTTCAGAAAGAATAGCAGCAAGGTTGGAGTGGCCCAAGAATATTGGACCACTCTTATTCAAAGTAAATTGGTGGGAAGGGCCCAAAAGGTCTATGTAACTTTAGAGGAGGATCTTTCATCAGATTATGAGAGTGTGAAGGCCATTGTCTTAAAGGCCTATGAACTGGTCCCCTGAAGCCTAGGCAACGCTTCAGGAACTTACAAAAATGTAGGGAGCAAACGTTTGTAGAATTTGCAAGGTCTAAAGAACAATATGCTAGTGATTGGCTTAAGTCCAAAGAGGTGGTTGATTTTGATAAATTAAAGGAATTGATGTTGGTGGAAGAGTTTAAGAGGTGTGTACCGGATAAATTGAAGGTCCATCTTGAAGAGTTAAAACTCGATACCATTCAGGAAGTAGCCATCGCTAGTGATGAGTATTATCTATCTCATAAACATGAGTTAGAAGGTGTAACAATAAATAAGTCTAGTTGGGTTAGAACAGGCAGGAATAATAATTGTAATAATAATAACATTGGTAAGAGGTTTAATAGAGGCAATTATGGAAGTAACCATCAGGGTAACCATCAGGGTAATAACTATCAGAGTAATACTAATAACAATAATAATAATTTTTCTCCTAACAGAGGTTATAGGAAACCTTATGGATATAATCCAGAAAAGTTGAAGGCACTAACGTGTTTCTTTTGCAATAAGAAGGGGCACGTAAAAGTATGTGTCATGCATTTAGAAAATCACAAAGGGTTGATGGTAGGCCAGTAATGAGTGTGGAAAGAGAGAGAGAACCCGTCCCCAGGACCACTGACCAATGACTACGTGGCTGCTTTGATAAGTATTTGTCTGTCGGTAGTGTCTCGTTCGTAAATTCGTCCGAGAGAAGGCAAGTACGGATTTTGCGTGATACTGAGCAGCTCAGTCTTTGGTTCTTCAGGAGGCATTGCCGGGTAATTTGGTTTCTAAAAATAATGAATTTGTGTTGCTGTCTGGTTTCCCTGATACGGTAAAGTCTTACCCTATTGAAAATTTTAACTTGATCTGTCCTTCCTTTTCAGGAAATTTAAAATTGGCCATCGTTGATAAGTTTCCTGTTAAGGATGTTGATATTGTCATAGGAAATGACGTTGCACTTAAGAATAATACCTGTCAATATTGGTAAATCCCGATCATGAAGTAGCGGTAGTTACTCGATCTATGCTAGAATTGTTGACGCTGCAGAGTCAACAATTGATGTTGATTTAAGTAGTTTAGATCGTAGCGGTAGCGTAGTTGTAGGAGATATTGATATTATGAAAAATAAACCTAACTGGACTGTTGAAGAGCTTATTAAGGCTCAGAAAAAGGATTTTCAGGATATCTCTATAGAGTCGGGTGAGGTGCCTGATCTGACTACTCCTAAGTTTAAGATTATTAAGAATATTTTGTATAGGTTGAGTAGACCTATGGAGGCTAATAATGCTGATCACGAAATTTTGAAACAAATAATGGTTCCTTATGTTTACAGGAATGAGTTAATTGCATTGGCGCACGAGAGTGGTTTGGCTGGTCATTTTGGTATTCATAAAACTTCGGTCAAGTTACTTATGAATTATTATTGGCCCAAGTTGAAGGCAGATGTGAAGAAGTTTGTCAATAGTTGCGACGTCTGTCAAAAGGTCGGTAAGCCCAATCAGCCTATTCCAAAAGCGCCTTTATGTCCTATTCCAGTGGTTTCTGAACCTTTCAAGGAGGTGATTATTGATGTTGTGGGACCTTTACCAAGAACTCGTAGTGGAAATGAATATATTTTTACTATCATGGATAAGATGTCTCGGTATCCTGAGGCGATTCCGCTGCCGTACTATAAAAGTGCTAAAATTGTAGATGTACTAATAGAATTTTTCACCAGGTTTGGAATGCCTAAAATAATTCAATCGGACTGTGGTTCTAATTTTGTTAGTAGGTATTTCAAAGACAAAATGGCAGAGTTGAATATAAAACATGTAACCTCTTCTCCATATCATCCGGAAAGTCAGGGAGCTCTGGAGAGGTTCCATCAAACCCTCAAGTCTATGATAAAGAAATATTGTTTGGTTAATGGTTCCGAATGGGATAAGGAACTACCTTACTTATTATTTGCATTTCGGTCAGTGCCGAGTCAATCTTTAGGATTTTCACCTTTCAGCCTTATTTTTGGTCATTGTGTGCGTGGTCCATTGGATGTGGTTCGTGAATCTTTGGAGGGGACGCCCTGATATAAATTTATTAGATTATGTTAGTAATTTGGGTGATAAATTAACGAAGGCTTGGAAGTTTGCTGGTGAAAATTTATTGTGTAGCCAAAAGAAAATGAAATACTTTTTGACAGAAAGACTAAGGAGCGTAATTTTGTAGTGGGTGATAATGTTTTGGTATTGCTTCCCATTCCAGGAAACCCTTTAAAAGCTTCATTTTCAGGACCGTGGAAAAAATTTTAAAGAAATTAAGTGAGGTAAATTATTTAGTAGAGACCCCTGAGAGAAGGAAACCTTTTCAGCTTTGCCATATAAATATGTTGAAGGCATATAATGAACGGGAGAAGGTTATTCCCGTGGCCTCTATCAGGGATGTTGTTGTGTCTGATAATAATTTTTTTCTTTTTCAGATAGTGAAAATATTGATGAAAATTGTTTTGATGGAAGTGAATGGCTATCGGATAATAAGGGTTCTTTGAAAAATTTTGCTAATATGGTTTCTCATTTAAGTAATGGAGAACAAAGGTCTTTAAAGAAATTGGTATTTAATTATAAGGAATTATTTTCGATGTACCAGGAAGGACTTCGGTCCTGAACATGACGTGGACGTAGGTAACGCCACGCCCCGTAAAACAATCTCCTTACAGGTTGAATCCTTTCAAGAATGAGGTTGTAGCGAAGGAAGTTGATTATATGTTAAAACATGACCTGATTGAACCCAGCCAAAGTCCGTGGTCATCACCTGTTGTATTGGTAAAGAAATCTGATGGAGATTTCAGGTTATGCTTTGATTATCGTAAGTTGAATGAGTTGTCTAAGTCTGACTGTTATCCATTACCTCGAATTGAGGATTGTATTGATCGTATGGGTAAGGCTAAATACATAAGTAAATTCGACTTGCTGAAAGGTTATTGGCAGGTTCCTCTTTCCGAGGCGGGCAAGGGCCTTGTCTGCTTTCGTAACACCACAAGGACTGTTTCAATGTAAAGTTATGCCGTTTGGTATGAAGAACGCGGCTGCTACCTTTCAGAGGTTAATGAATACGTTGGTCTATGGTTTGGAAGGGTGTGTTGTTTATATTGATGATATTGTTATTTATAGTGATGACTGGGGAACGCATTTAAAACGTATTAGGGCACTGTTCGAGGTTTTGAAAAAGGCTGGTTTAGTAATTAATTTAAAGAAAAGTGAGTTCGCAAAGGCGAAGGTGGTATATTTGGGTCATGAAGTCGGTGGTGGTAAAGTTGCTCCCAAGCAAGCAAACATTGAATGTATTGAGAAAATGGTAATTCCTAAGTGTAGGAGGGATGTCAGAAAATTCCTTGGTTTAGTAGGTTATTACAGAAGGTTTGTTAGGAATTTTTCTGACATTGCCGATCCTTTGACTAATCTCCTAAGAAAGGGCGTAACTTTCGTCTGGACTGAGGAAACGCAAAGGGCATTCGATAATTTGAAGAGAGAGTTTTACTTAATTTCCCTGTCCTGAAGGCTCCTGATTTCGACCTTCCGTTTTCTCTTGCTACGGACGCAAGTGACGTTGGTGTAGGAGCGGTGTTGTTACAGAAAGACGAACAAGGAGTCTCTCATCCTGTCGCATTCTTTTCAAAAAGTTGTCCTCCGCCCAACGTAGGTATTCTACTGTGGAGAAAGAGACCCTTGCTGTAATATTGGCCATTAATCATTTTCAGGTTTATCTCTCCTCCACAGATACACCTATTAAGATCCTGACGGATCACAATCCCCTGACCTTCATCAGTAGATACAAGAATAAAAATCAAAGATTGATGCGATGGAGTCTCATGTTGCAAGAATGGAATTTGGAATTTTCACACGTTCCAGGAAAAGATAATGTTGTTGCCGATTTTCTCTCTCGCAGCGTTGAATAGTGGTTTGTGGCAGAGGGCTATGCAGCTATTAAAGGTATAGTATCTGTATCGTTCTAATTACGGTATGTGTGCTGTTGAAGTGAGCACGTAGAGATAAAATATATATGTAAGACTTGTTTATTAATGATCATAATTTTCTTTACAGGCCATGTGTCGATGTTTTATATGTATTGTATGGATTACTTGTTATAAAAAGTTGAGGGTGGCAAATGGTACCAGTTATTGGTTGACTAAAAGGTTTCCTAGTTTTAAGGTGTCGGGTACGATTAGGTTTATACTACTAAGTTAAGGAAAAGATAGGCTCTAACCTGGTTATTCTATAATTTCAGGCTAATAATTACGCTTCATTGATTTTGGTGTGTTTATTTGTGCAGGGGAGTCTTGTTGCGGTCTTCTCTGTATCATTCAATGAGGGTGTATGTATTGGACACTATGGTGACGAGTGTAGTGGTCACTGAGATAAAGACAGTGGTTTTTTGGCCAAACATTCGTTAGCAGTGAATGAAATGTATCACTGAAATTGGACAGTGTTTTTTTTTTTTTGTGGAAAAGGTTATGGCCTATGAACGATATATATCGGAACCCGGTTGTTAGAGCAATGTCTAGCTCCTAAATTTTGTGTGAGAACAAGGTGAAGTTCTTAGGTCTTGTGTAATGGAGCTTCTGGCTTTGGGAAATTTCTCTGTATATGTACTAGTATTAAGATTATGATTTTCTAGGTACTTATAAAGTTGCTATTCTTGTGAGCTGCTATCCTTGATTCTTGCCACCCCTAGCCCGTGTTCAAAGTGTTATAAGTATTATTGGTGGAGAAAAATTTTCTTGTTGATTTGTATATCTTGTCTTACAGTTGATTGACAATTATTGATTCATTGTGATTTATACATAATTTTTCTTGTTTTGAATTTTAGATTATGTATTAACGTTGAATTTGGATTATGTATTAACGTTAAAAAAAAATTTTTTTAGTAAATTTTTTTCTTTGGGAGAGGAGGTGTCAGTTGTTGCCATTTAATTAGGTATT
>NC_089785.1:1464396-1471896 GCF_040412425.1 Macrobrachium rosenbergii
GCTAGTTTTGTCTAAGCCACATGAACCTCAAATTTACTACTCAGTGATAATGCACTTGGGTAGTTTTTATAAAGTAGTATAAAATAACCAGGAATAGTTTTTTATTAGACTTCCCAGACGAGATTTCCATAAAATTATTTTTTATTTTTTTTTTTATACAGATGATGCAAGTTTTTTTTCTTTTGTATAAGGTATGCCTGTTAGGATACAGTAGCTTTATGTGTTGTGTCAAATATCAAGACTATGTAAAAATTTTATATACACATTTAGACACAGATACGAGTTTAAGAGTTTCAGGTATCCACTGCCGAATTTGGGTTTAACCACCAACTTCGGCAGCCAATCATGATGTGACACGATGTTCTCGTGACTTATACATCACTAGAGTTACCTGTTACCCATTTTCCATCTGCACACCCAATCAGTTACCTACCACTAGTTTTCAATCTGCAAGCTTTGTCAAAATAGGCCATTTAAAAAAAAAAAGTCTCGCTCCCCTCCTATATGCTTTTCCTCACACGTATGACCTCTATGAGTGACCAAAATATGAGAATGGTTTTCGCATAAATATCCTGGCGAGTAATGGATTCAGCACCACGAAAAAAACACTAATTGGCTAAATGCTTCACTTAAGTTCTAGCTGTGCTCTCCATCGAGGCATCAAGCCTTCCTCCATTTTTTGCTTAAACCAAATGGTAATAAAGATTATACTTTCCCTCTATGCTTTGGTATTTAGAGTAAGGAGAAACCTTATTCTTGCTCTGTTTTCAAATGATTACGTATGTCGGTGCCTCCAACTGGATAAGTATTGTGTAAACTTATGTTAAAAATCTCAAAATATTCTCCTGAAAAAGAAATGGCTATTTGGCAAAATGTATGGTTCCAGTGCTAGTGGCCTTCAGATAAAATTATCTATGTTTTTTGCAGCAAGGAATACTAAAAAATCCAATTGATATTCACATTCAAAATTATTAAATGTCGCAGAGAAATCATACTTTAACAGAAAACCATTGTGCTCTTTCTAAAATAGAGTTTGTCATATTGTGTGTGTGTGTGTGTGTGTGTTTTTTTTTTATCTCAGAGCTAAGACTTAACGTTAATAATAAAAAGTAAATTTTTTCTGAGAATTTTTTTGACTGACTTGGGGTTAACCTTTTTATAAAATTGTTTCCTAAATTCCGTATTACTGACATAACCAGGATGAGAAGACCAATCCTTGAGTACTATAAATATATTAGCCTTATGTCGATGAACACTTAAATTTACTGATCATATAATTTTGCTTCTTGCCTAAGATGCACCTCGAATTCAGCTCCGCGGTATGCAGGAGCCTAGAACTAATATATTAGTCTAAGTTTGTCTTCGTGGTGGATGAGGGAAAGAGCTCAGCATTGAACAAGTTTCAGTTAACTGCTGGACAACTGCCCAAAGTTGATCAATAACGCAGGAGGCAATTAGTATAGGTGGCTTCCCTAAGAGTAAACAGACAAGGAAATTCGGAAATTATTTCATCATTCTAAATCTCTCTATAATTCAGAAAGGAAATTCATCACAATAAGCGACTGCTTAGTATCCTATCTCGGTGCAATTAACTTCTTGTTCAAAAAGCAGTGACTGATTTCATGGGTTCCAGAAAATTATGATAATATTCCAATTTTTTTAAACTATTTGACTTTCGTGCCTACTGTAAAGCATAACGGGGAAATCGTATGAATACTTAAAAAAATTATATAAGAAAATATAAATATGAAGCCAACGATCCTGTTAGTATAAGGCCAGCATTAGAATTTACTTTTATTGCAAATAAATGTAAATAATCAAATTTACTTTCTTCATTATATTTATGGCTGTATACGATTGCAATTACTGAAGTAGGATTACTGATTTACTCATAGGTCACAGGTGTATCATTCATGATGGAATCCTTCAATAACAGCAACAACTAGGAAAAAGGCGGAATGTCTGATCATTAGTTGGGAAAACTACTTGCCTTTCTTCATACCCTGTACTTTTGTACAGTGATTGGTCCTTTTTCTGTTGATATGCAACAAGGATCCACATTCTTTAATATTCTTGCAAGACTGTACATACACAGACACAGTAGCACACTAACACACACACACATATATATACTGTGTATATATACTATATATATATATATATATATATATATATATATATATATATATATATATATATATATATATATATATATATATATATATATATATATATATATATATATATATCTTCTATGTAAACTGCACATAATTGAAAAAAAAGTCTGCAAAGAAGACGCTGTTTGGTAAACAGCAAGTAAGTAGAAAAGAGTAAATAACCATTTTAATGCATACAAACGTCATTACTTTGAGGTATCTCTTTAGGCGAGGAACACCTGTCTAGGATTAACTTTGGAACTGGATAAATCAAGGAGAGATAAAGGACATTAACAAGGATTACTGACATTCTTTAGTTTCTCTAACAATCTATTATAAATATCTTGTGCTTAAATTGGTATTATTTTCATTTGTTAGCTGTAATAATTCAGAAGCTTTATTACATCTTATGATTATGCTACTATGGAACTAATCACTCCTGTGATTTTACACTAAGTGCACTAAAAGAGCATCTTTCTTTTGGACACTTCTTACAGAATATAGATGCTCATATAGTCTGACTCTTGATTCCTTACTTGTCTAGCTTAATTAAAATGCACCGCAGTCAGTACAAGTCCATACTGGATAACAACAGTCCATACATACTTTCCTAATGTTTTGTGGATGGGTAAATACAACAGCTTCTCTGTCTAGAGAACCACTGGATTTCTTTGGTGTTTGATGTTTCCCTCTGGAAGGTTCCCAGAGTACTGGTGATATTTTATCCTTGGAAGTACCTTTGCCATTTACAAGGAGTTGGCTCGTATGTTTTCACATAGCATTCAGCTGCGATCTACTGGTTCCGTTGGAAGCAATACGTAGGGGTCTCTGAGCAGATCTGTACAGCTGTGCAGGTTTTTATGCACATCATCGTGCACAACATTTTTAAAGTAGAAGAAAATATCTTAGAAGTGGGTTTCCACTCTCTAAAGGAAATGTGTTATCAACTTCGTCATTAGGAGGATGCCTTTTCTGATTCTATTACCAGTCTAGAAGAAAACTGCCAATTTGATTTATTATTAACAGGGTACAAGTTACCCTTATTTAAAAGAAAATATGCGTAAAGGGCCCTGGTCACTAGGGCGATTTTTGGGAGTGGGTCAGATTATATTTTTGAAATGAATGGAGGGCCAACCACAAGTTAACAATCCAACATTTTTCAATGCTTCCTTTGTAAGTCTAAAAGGCTTACAGACACTTGAACTACTGTTTATAACTTAGAGAATAGAAATCATATCAGCAGTTACAGTAGCGTAAAGAGATTAAAGTTCCTTCGCAACTAGAGCAATATCTCACTACTGTTTGCTTCCCTTATAGGTCATGATGAACACCACTTTAGGAGACAGTATAACATTTGAATAAAATGTTTTTCTCTTCTTGTCCACTGCTGGAAAGCCGAAGACTTATTTGACTGTCTTTCAGAATTGCTTTCTGGTGTTATTTGATTATATCTTAGTAGAAATAGCGATGTATTCAAAGGGGCAAGGGGTCACACCACCTTCTTAGGACAAAACATTTATTGGTATATAGAATAAGCAGGGGAACTGGACAATATATTGTTGAGTAATCATTTAACTTCCCAGACAATTAGAAACTTTAAAATACTGATACTCGTAAATTCATCCTGTTATCTTGATAGAATTCTTTACACGGGAAATAAAGATTTCCTATATTTCGGTAAAGAAAAGGGTGGAGCCTTTATTCTGGAAGCACATTATCCAGTTACTTATAATCTAGGCAAGTATGACTTCAGTCTTCCTTATGTTCCGTTGTTTATAGTAATTGAATTTTAACTATTTTTAAATAAAGAATTCTATCATTGATTTTTTTTTTTTTTTTTAGTTTAAAGGCTGGAATTTACGCCTTTTTTTTTATTTTATTTATGAAAAAAAATATGAGATGCAAAAGAGGCTTATGAAACAATTTGGTGGAGTTTTATATATTAAAAACTCGTAATATAGCGAGATATTATATTCAGATATCGATAATCATTTGTTGTTGTGATGCCCATCCACAAAGACGAACCAGTCAATTGCAATCAGCATTGTGCATTAGGATATTCAAATCATAGCGCTTTAATACAACGTAGCGAGATTCGGTTGTGACAGAGCAGTCTGGGTGGCTGTGTTATTGCTGTTTTTATTTAAAACATAAAAAGAATGAAGTCTGCTTTTGCTTTTCATTCTCTCCCGAGGAATACTCGATTAAACTCAGACACTCAATCTGTTTGTTATAATGAAATTAAATCGATGATCCTCATAAAACTCTGTGGTTTCATATTTCAGAAATTAACCATAACGTTCGGTGATATGAACAGCATCAGGAGATCTACAGTGCTTAAAAAAAGCATCTTTTTATTTTTAATCATTCATAACTGATCATTTTTCTTCTCATGAGCTTGTAAGAAATAACGATAGTGACAAATAATTCATTTAAACCTAGTATTGCAAACTAAATTACAGAACAGTTCTCATTTAAACAGAAAGTCCCTTCTTGACAGAAGTAAAAAGAAAATAACATATGTACTTTCAAAGATGCTATTTTAAAGCCATATAAATTATAGCGTCCATTATTTACTACCCATCAGTGATATTTAATTGATCGTATATCTGTGGAACACTTCATGACAATACTCAAAAGTTTTGTCGAGGATATAATATTCATTTAAAGCACCATGCATGTCGCCTGTTCCTCTAGTAATCAAATTTGTTTATATCATATGCATATATATATATATATATATATATATATATATATATATATATATATATATATATATATATATATATATATATATATATATATAGAATAAATTATGTACCTTCTTGAAGATGCCCATTTACTCGACAAACTCAAATACAACACATTATTAATGAAAGAAACTTGTAGGAAATAAACAGATATACAAATTTTCACGACACGTGAATGTTGTCCGGTGTATCTGTGAGTTGTTGTTATCATTGCACTGCTTCATTCCTTTGATTGTGGGTTTACTTGATTGTGGGTATTAGCGAGAGAGTGTGTGGCTGCGTATTTGTGAATGAGCCTCTTTTTATCTCTCCTTTCCAGCAACAATTCTGTCGCCGGAAAATCCAAAAACATGTCTTGTGCTAAGAAGATGAAATATTTTCTCTCAACGGGTGATAATTCCTCATAATTACCGAGAAGAAAGATATATGACTGTCACAACCGTGAATTTGAAGATTACAAAGTCTGGAGAGAAAAAAATTTCCACGAAGACATTTTTCGTCGGATGAAAGTAAAAATATTTTCAAGATATTAATTTTTTTATAATATTTGATTTAAGTAACACAAAAAAGAAAATATTCTCATCCATCCCATTATGACACTTATTTTCAAAACTGAATTTACTTATCCTTTTTTTTTATAATCGGAGAACGAACTAATTCACATACATGCTAATCCTTATCTTATAAAAAAAGAACTGTAAATTTAATACAAATAAATAAATACTCAGAGAAGTGGTCGATGTTAAGTTACTTTTAATCAGAATATTGGTTTCTCCACAAGGTTCATTCTCAAATCTGGTCAAGTACTGGAAAACAAAAGTGAAAAGAACAGTGATTTACGTTTAACTGCAAATCTGCTAGAGATTTATCCAGAGACCTATATAGCAAGAATGTACTAAGCGGCTATGTAGCGACCGTTCTCGAAATTGCAATAAAAGGACCGGTATTTTATAAGTATTTTACAGGACAGCGGGGAAACACCATACTGCTCGTTCTCCAAAGTACATTTTTGAAGGAGATTTTCACGGCTACTTTGTCACCACAAATAAATATGCAAAATCTCTCTCTCTCTCTCTCTCTCTCTCTCTCTCTCTCTCTCTCTCTCTCTCTCTCTCTCTCTCTCTCTCTCTCTCCTATTTCGCATATAATAGCTGGGATTCCGAGAATATCACCGCTAACGATAAATTACATGCAGAAGAACAACAACAAGTGAGGAGATTAAGAAGGATAGCCACGCACAATATAAGTGGAGGAGAAGCAATTACCTAGTTGGATAGTCGACTGTCGTGCTTGTCGCCCCGCCCGTTGGAGGAACACATCGTCGAGGTCGCCCATTGGTTTCATCCATAAAACTGAAGCTTACACATTTTACTTTTTGTATTGATGATTTTAGTTAGACTGAAGATGAAACCAGGACAGGGTTCGGAAGTTCTTGTAACGTTTTTATAAAATCAACAATAATTCCCAATGAATATTATGTGGACCTGATAAACAGCATAACCTGTTCCCTGATCTAGAGGAGAATGACCTTACTACTTTTGTAATCTGTTACTTGTTCTGCATTGAAAATGCAAAAAACAAAACAGCAAGGTACTTGTAATACCATTTTATAAATAACTATTTAAATTCAAAGCAAACGAAATAATTTTTTTAAATGAAGACTTTTTCGAAGTGATTTGAATAACAGTCTTAGCTTGGTTAGGCCCAGGGCCTTATACAAATATAACTTTGTAATTCAATTGTTAGGGAGTCACTCATGATAGTTAGTGAACCAGACCTTTCTTACCGTCTGTTTCTCATATTGGTATTCTGCGAATTTTGTTGGTTTAAGCCTTTTGGTGAAGTGGTTGCATTTATTTGCAATATGATACTTCGTAATAGCATTAGTTTCAGACTCACCCCAAATAAAAAATGAAGTTGTTTCTGAAGTGCTCTAGGAATGCTGCAGTCAGTCATACGGAGCCACAGCCAAACATGACTGTTCTTGAATGGCTGATCTCAAGCAGCTTTCCAGCTGCATGAGGGTTTGATATTTTGTAGTTGTTCTGCTGCAGCTAATGATTCTTGATATCTAACAGTATCTTATTGTTAGTTTCGATTTTAAAGTATATATCTCATAGCATTATTCGTTGTGTTTCTTATGTCTACGGAGATGATGGCGTTAATGCCACAGAATTCACATTATTTGCCTTACCAGTACGAAAATAATGTGAATCCTCTCTCTTTTTTTTTTAGGTAGCAGCTCCCAGGAATCTTTAAAAATAATAATATTCTTGGAATACAGCGAACAATCACATTTTTACGTGTATAGATTTTGGGTGTATAATAATAATAATAATAATAATAATAATAATAATAATAATAATAATAATAATAATAATAATAATAATAGGATATGGAACCTGGCAAGTATTGAGATGCAGGCAGCTGATGTTTGGTGGCATAATTGATTACACAGACCCAACACCTGTAATCCTTTTATGCAACAGCGGTTAATCGTTCATTTATGAGGGCATCTTATTCATTTAAAACATACAGTTGTAAACACTCTACTAAATAAACAAGTAAAGGTCTGTTGGTAATGGACTCTCATC
>NC_089785.1:1476896-1481896 GCF_040412425.1 Macrobrachium rosenbergii
TATGGGTCGTCCGGTTGTGGGATGACGCTCTACCACCAAGCGACTAAAGAGAGAGAGAGAGAGAGAGGAGAGAGAGAGAGAGAGAGAGAGAGAGAGAGAGAGAGATCTAATTGACACAGAGCCTTGTGACAATTATCATCACGAAAATGATAGACGTTAGAATCTAATAAAATCATAATCAGCCCCTGTTGCCGAAAAGGGTTTTCACCGCTCCATATCGCCTTCCGAAAGTGATGAACGTTAATTCATCCCGTCCTTTCTTCGTCACCAAAATCTTCCTTCATCCTCTCAGGTTCGTGTCCAGAATTCTTCCAACTCTTTCCCCGCACCGCGCCGCCTCTTTAAGTCATAATGAACCCACTTCCGAGAGACCATGATAGCATTCGAGCAGAATGATTGAGCTGGTCGTTACGATAACACCGACCATCTAATTATGGAAAAAGAAAGGGCGGTAAGGAGAGTGGAATCATTCGTTGTGTGAAAATTACTAAAGAAAGAATATTATAGTTCTTTATCTGAAGGATTATACGAACGACTTTCCTATTTGTTTAGTCAAGTTTGTGTGTGTGTTCTGAAAACACAAATATGTTCTTTATTCTGCACAATTTCTATTTCTTGAATTAACTCTGAGAATTTGAATCTTTTGCCAAGTGAACGCACACTGTTAATTATGCTCATCTGTTTCCCTGTACAGATTTGCAAGTTGATATTCTCTCTTCGTTCTCGGATTTGACTTTTGTGGAAGTGATCCTGCTGTGAAGGTCTCGGAGGAGCTTAGGCGTATCCTTGTGGCCTTGGCCTCAGCGGGAGAAAATCTGAAAGGATCAGCCAAGAAAAGAAAAGGAGGAAAAGAAGGGATGTAGCTCGTCGTCACTCCTCTTAAAGTAGTTTGTACTTTTGTCTTTTCTTTTTTATTGTCACTGAAGAGAATTTTATTTCCTATTCTTATTGGCAAATATCTGTTATTTCGTTAGTCTTTTAGCTGCTAATATCTTTAACTGTATACGGTAGTACAAAGTGAAGGGTAGTAATGAAAGAAGGAATGAACTTATTGCCTAGAATATAGTAAGAATTAAAGATAATAATCATTTCTCCTGCTCATTATTTGGCAACATTTGCAAGGATAAAGATATTAATTTTAACAAATTAGGCAGCGAAGTATGTTAAACTACTTTCGACCAGCGTTTGTGCCTTTGCAAAGCAGAGATTTTATTGTTGTTTTTCTAAGATGTTATAGACTTCTTTTAAGGGTTGTGATTTTATGGATAATGAAGTTGGGATAGTGGGATCTGTTGTTTTCTTGTAGACAAATACATTTATGCATCACCAGTATATATCATGTGTTCCTTTTCCGTTTGTGGGCTGCAATATTATTCATCAACATCGATTGCTTATCAAATTCTGGTTATGGTAATAAGTGAATAAACAATCCTTCAATATTAATTTGCTGTTTACATAATTTTTTCTTAAAAGATAAGCGTGGAATTACACAAGTGACGGAAAGATCATTTTTTGTACGGGCTATAAAAGAGAATCTTTTCCTAGGAAAATTTACCTATGCTACTTTTGTTCAGTAAACGACGAAGACAGAAATATGAATCATATTTATCACGGGAAAAGATATCTGCAAGTAAATTCATGTGAACATATTTTTGGCCAAGTGGTCGTCATTGTCTGAAAACAAATTATTGCAAGGATGCGTACTGTTGAAGTGGTTACGTGCATTGAGCTTCTGCTTCTTCGAGATTCCCGTCCGGAAACAACATTAATTAACGACCACTTCTTAAACGTCTCGTAACTATTGGTATTTCTCAGCATTAAAGATTTACGGTCTCATATTTTTTTTAAAATGAGGTGAAAAAACACAGCTTATGTTTCAGTATGTCACGGGTTTCACAAAGAAAATAAAGACATTAATTCGATTAAGGGTGCAATATTAGCGGGTTAAGTTCATAGCAAATGCATAATCATTTTCCTTTTTCTGTATTTCATATGGAAATGCACGTAGCAAAATAAATTATATGTATTACTTTGGTCAGTGTGTATCTCTCAATTGTGTTTTTACGAACAGGAGCAAGCACGATTATTGTAAAGTGCTTTTGCTTTCCTACGTCCATATGATTTAACCTTAAAGAGATGAGATATCTGCGCATCAATTAAGCTCTTCAAAAACCACATAAATGTTTTATATACTAAGAAATAAAAGGTTCAGGAAATTCGAATTTGTAACAATGAGTTTTTGTAACTGAATTATCACAGTTTAGCATAAATTCTCTCTGACCTGCGATGAAAATATTCTTTGTGACGTTGATATAAAATATATTATTTAGTATGAAATTATCAAAATGCATCACTGGCTGAAATTTGGTTATCAGTTTGAAAATTGTAGGATCTTGAAGACAAGTCCGTTGCCATAACAGCATAAAAAATATACTTATTTATGTTCTTCAGGATTAAACACTCACACCCATATACGCGCATTCACACACACACACACACACACACACATATATATATATATATATATATATATATATATTATATACACACACACACATATATATATATATATATATATATATATATATATATATATATATATATATATATATATATATATATATATATATATATATATATATGTGTGTGTGTGTGTGTGTGTGTGTGTGTTTAAAAGTTTGTGTATGTGCATGTGTGAGCGTCCATATATGGGTGCGAGATTTTAGTATTTATTACTCTTTTTATTACTCTATATATTGTGTTACTTTTGATTTAAAAAAGTTAAGAAGCTTTTGAAAAATAATTTACCTCCTTTGTTTTGTTTTTTTATAATTTTACAGGAAATTATGTGTTAAATTTTAACAGCCCTGAAGATGCAATTATATGAAAAATTACGATATATATATATATATATATATATATATATATATATATATATATATATATATATATATATATATATATATATATATATATATATATATATATATATATATATATATATATATATATATACATACACACACACATGGTCAAGATCTTTTCATTCTCACTTAGTTCATGAATTCCAAATCTGCGTCCGTTGCCAACTTTGAATTCAAATGACCTATCTTAAAGATCCCGTTAGATTCTCAAATTCAAATGGAAGATTCAGATTCTCCCCCTAAGAAAATTCTTTGGTAATCTCGCTTTTTTTCCCATTCCTGGAGCATATACGCTTACTACTACAAATTTTTGTCTGGTCACTAATACATACTGTACCTAGTTTACACTTACTGCCACAACGGAAAGGGCCTGGCTAGATAAACATAGGTTGTAAAATATCTGGAAAACGTTACATAAAACGGGTTACTTTTTTCTGCTAAATTAATTCACCAACATAAAATTTTAAGTTCAAGGACAATTAAATTTCAAAATGCACTCAAATGTCATTTGCAATTAGGGTAATGCGTTATTAGCTTGCATCATGCGTAGCAAAAGGCGCAAGTGTCATTTCTACTTTCCAAGAAGAACATAAGGGGTCATCCGGAATATTGTTGCTTCCAAGTAGACAAACACTAATTAGCCTTAAAGAATGAAGACCTGATGGCAATAATTCCCAGTCATCCAAGTTCAGTAATGGGTATTACCATCAACCATGATTGTTTTGTAATTAAAATGTAAAGTTCGTCTCATTAATGAAACCAGTTAATGATAGTTAATACTAAGCTAATTCTTTAATTCTTCTTTTCTAATTTCATTCGTCAACATCAGCAGAGACATCAAACGTCACGGTAAAATAAGAGTAAAAGGTATTACAAAAGTAATGGCAAACCTATATAAAACCCCTTTTTCAATGTGATTTTTAACTTCACTTTTTACATCACAATACCGTGACGTAAAAAGATGTTAAAAACACATTGGAAAAGGGATTTTATCTAGGTTTTCTATTATTTTTTATACTTTTACTCTTATTCTACTAAGACATTTGATGTCTCTGCCGAGTTATCAATAAAAAACTGATTATCTTTTTTTGTGATATATATAATTTACTTCAGTATTTTTTTTTTCTTTTGTATTTATTGACATCCTTTTGATGTTATTGTTGAAACACATTTCTATTTTCAATTCAGGGCACATGCATATAGTATTCATAATGCAATCAAGTCACTGAGATCTGGTTTTAGTTTTTTAGTATTTGTTTTCAGTAATCTAACTTTTTTTTATAGCAGCTACCATTCAGATAAATGTAAGCATTGCATACCTGCTATGCGCTACCTTGTCTTGAAAATGGTATCTAAAAATGAGCTGTTATTAATATTTCTAAACCACAGTTTATCAGGTATTAATAAAGGTCCTTTCAAAATGCATGGTTGATATTCCAGATGAAAGAGCCTAGAGACAGATATTACAATGATGCATGATAAGGAGGGATGGTGTGTTTTTGTTTAGTCTCCGTCAATGCCTTCAATAGAGGAGTGTCTAGTTTAGGGTTGTGGATTCCGTGAAGGGATGAAGTGACCCTTACATGCGACAAACAGGTGACTGAGGTTAATGTGAGATTATTATAAGTGTGTATGGTTCATTAGTTAGCTTATATATGAATTTTTTTTGCATAAGATATAAGACACATTACAGAAAAATTGTTAGGATGGGCAATATTGCTCTGTAAAAGTTATCATGTGCTCACCCCCCCCCAAAAAAAAATGTGTTAGGAGTTTAAGAATGAAATGCATATTGTTGGAAGTAATCTTTTTTTATAACAAGTGAAGGACTGTATGATGAAAGTTAAGTGTATGTAAGAAAAAAGTAGACAAAAAAATTTATTAGTAGAGAGTTAGAGTGGACATGAAAGAAGATTGGCTATATCTCACTGGTTATTTGATACCTTTAATGATGAAGCGCAGCAAGAAGTCAAAAGTGGGAAACAAGAATTAGGTGCAATTTTGTATGAAAATAAAAGGAATAATTAATGGATTGGGGAGTGAGTGATTATACTGATGAGGAGGAAAACTTGCAAG
>NC_089785.1:1486896-1506896 GCF_040412425.1 Macrobrachium rosenbergii
TATATATATATATATATATATATATATATATATATATATATATATATATATATATATATATATATATATATATATATATATATATATATATATATTAGCGCGAAGGTGGACCATGGAAACGTATTCATCTCTACATAATTATTTATTTCCAACGTTTATATAATAAAAGCTTTATTACATCATCAGGGAATCTGTTAAATAATGAATAAAATTACTTTTAAAAATTGCTCTTAAAATCAATAAAATCCATAAAATACTTAATAAATTAAAACTTAGTACAAGATAAAAACCGAAAAAACAAAACAAAAAAAAAAAGACATAGAAGCAAAATCAAAGACCGCTAACCAACCTTTTACCAAGAAGGCAGAAGACAGAATGCATAAGAAACACTGTTGCTTAACCTAGTTGAGGTACAGCTGAGTGGAGGAAATCTGGGTATTTAACTCAGGAACTAGTTGTTTAATAAATAATGATTCTAGGATAGGCAGGCTTTGTTATACATTAGTTGTTTTTGTGTAAATACAGAAATCGTTTCTATCAATATATTAAGTTTTACAAATTTTTAATGAATGGTTTCTTCCATGCTTGAATGCTCGGGATTGAGAGTTTAATAGCCAGTCCGAAAACTTAATCCATTCGATGAGAGTGATTCTGACCTCAGTAACTCCTCGTTCGGATCCGACATATAATCCCAGAGTTACACTTAGGGAAAGTATTTTTATATTTTTGGAACGTTAGAGGTCAAAAGAGGGTTTAATCGATCTTTGGTTGTTTTCGAAAAAGGAACCAATCGTTAGTGGATTTTTAGAATTAATTTTAGATTAATGGCGTTTTGCCATAATGTTTATTGAACAATTTGAGCGAACCTCATCAAGGAAATATGTTTGGAGCACCCGAGCATGGTGAATTCAGAAAGCGTAGCAATATAGTGAACGCTTATTTAAATCTGGAAATAAAACGTAAAGGTTTGCTAGACAGCATAGTGCAGCTTGGCAGTAACGGCTATTTAGACAGTGATGAGTAGTTTGCTGCTGATGGGGTACACTTGTCAAGTGCTGGGTTGGCCAAGTTTAGGCAAGCATTGGTTAGTGGCGTGAAGTATGCCCTTAATATAATTATGTAAAGTGCTTATGGTGTTGAGAAGTAGCGGAGCTATTATTATTATTTGTTTGTTTGTTGGGTCTGTGTCTTCTTCTCTGTGCATTCACCATGGCTGCTAAATCAGAAATACTACAGGAGCTTGGGGATGAACCGGCTGAATTGCCCTTGGAAGTAATTAAAAAGAAAGTAAGTGCTATCAGGACTAGTAGAGCCACTCATATGCAAAAATTAACAATATATTGCAAGAAACTTTTTGAGTTAGATCACAGTGGAATACTTTCTACTACTTTGTGCAGAAGGCAAATAAAGGAAATTAATGCTGAAATTTCGAAAGTCAAGGAGTGTGATGAGGTAATTAATCTTATAATGCAAAAGACAGCGCTCGAGGAAAAGGATGGTACTTTCTTTAATGAAGAATTGGATAGTCAAGCTACATACATACAATATAAATATAGCTATTAGTTTAGATGAATTTGAAGGCTATCTAGTTGATAGGGTGGTTCCATCTTCCGATGAGAACATAAAGGGTTGGAGTGAGTTCATGTCAGAAGGGAAACCACCTCCTTTGCAGTGTAGTTTTTTTCAATGGTAGAGAAAAGGATAAATTTGCTTACCCCAATTTCAAGCACCAGTTTGATAATGTCATTGGTTCTAAGAAACATTATTCTGATTCTGCTAAGTTATCATATTTACTTGGGTATTTTAAAGGTTATGCTCTTAAACAAGTCAGTCATTTGTCTGCCAGTAATGAAAATTATGCTGTTGCAATAAAGTTACTTGATGAAGAGTTTCTAGACAAAAATTTTATTATTGATGAAACTCTAAAGAATATATTAAGTTTGGCTCCCAGTAATGAGCATGATTCAGAGTTCACAAATATTAAATTGCACATATCTGAAGTTAGGTCTTATTTAAGTGAACTCCAGAAGTATGGGGTTGATTTTTTGGAGGAGAATACTCCATGGAATATATTTGTGAGCCATATAATCGTGAGCAAATTACCTAAAGTAGTATTAAGAGAGTTAATTAATCAAACCTCTTATAATTACCCTACATTGACTGAAATTTTTGACAATTATAAAGATGCTCTGAAAACCCTAAGTAAGACAAATGAAACAGTAAAGGAATAAAAGAAAGAAAAAAAATCACCTAGTAATAATGTAGCTGGAGGCCTAATGCAGGTTAAAGATGAAAGGTTTCCTACTGTGCAAAACTTTGAATCAGTAGTTAATATACCATCTAAAATATCTAGTAAACTATGTGCTGCAGCTGGACACTCATTAGGTAATTGTGACAAATTTAAAACTTATGAAGCCAAAATAGCCAGAATATTAGAATTGTCTCTTTGTCCTAGATGTGCTGGTTCTGGGCATAATGAATCAGAGTGTTATGGGAAAAAGGAAAATTTGCGCTCTCCATGTTCGGTGTGTAAAGGGAGAGAACATATAACCCCTCTCTGCCCTAACAAAAAATCTCCTACTAGTATTAATATAAATTTGTGTTATGCCATGTACAATATAGAAATAGGAAACATTTTGCCTACTATGACCTGAGAGCTTAAGAATGGAAAAAGTTATCGTAAAATAAGAGGCCTGATCGACTGCGGGAGTCAAAGATCTTATATTATGAAAAAATCTTCTATGGAATTGTGTTCTAGTTATGATAATTTGTATAGTGTTGATCATGATGTTAGGTTAGTACCTATGTAGGTGAACAAACTTTGAACTTTAAGCAAATGTCTACTGTCTTAAAAATTTAAAATAAGGTTTATTTTGTTCCTTTACTGGTATGTGAAAAAAATAGCATTAGGTTTGAAATTCCTGGCATGAATTTAGTGGTTGATAAATTAAAGGCTGCAAATTTCGAATTAGCTGATGAAGCCTTCAATGGACATGGGAATCATGAAGAATTTGAAATTGAAATGTTAATTGGTATTGAAAAAATTCAATATTTTTCATTTCATAAAGAGATATTTGCTGGATGTAATTGTTTAATTATAAATAACAAGGTAGCTCCTATAGGGAATGAATTCAATTTTCTTGATTCAAAACAAGGCAAGGAACTGTTTGATGCTCATGTAAGAAAGCCTGTCAATGTTGAATATAATAGTGCTAGAACAAAGAATATGGTAAACTTAGTGATGGACCCACTTAAGTCTTATTTCAATCCTCTTGAGCATATACTAACTGATTGTGAAATAGATAATGGGCTTGAAAATCACTTTAATTTTGAGTCTATGGGGACTACGAATAGTGACAAAGAGTTAGTGTCTTTTGATAAACAACAAATAGTGAAGTTTAAAGAAGGAATTACTTTAAAGGATGGTCATTATCATGTTAACTTACCTTGGTATGCTAACAAAGTCACCAAAGTACCTTCTAATCATTTTGTAGCACTTAAAGTGCTACTAGGAATGATTTAGTAAAGAAATATGAGAAAGTCTTTGATAATCAATTGAAAGAAGGAATTATAGAAGAAATAATAGTAGATCCTGCCAATTATGAAGATTACACTTGGATTCCACATAGGTCAGTAATCACAACTGAAGAACAAATAACAACTAAAATAAGGCCAGCTTTCAGTTGTTCTTTGAAAACCTCAAAGGACCTGCCATCTTTAAATGAGGCTGCTTATACTGGTATTGACTTGATGGGTACCATTTTGAAATTGCTTTTTTATTTCAGAACTAATCAATATGGTAAAATTAAGCTATATTTAACTTAAGCTATGTTAGCCGACATAAAGTCTGCCTTTCTTATGATTAAGTTGGCCAGAGAATATGATCAGAATAGATTGTGCTACTTTTGGAGAAGAGGAAATAAATTAGTTTGTTATCGATATAAAACTATTGTTTTTGGATACACTTCTTCTCCTTTTATCTTGAATTATGTAATGAAACATCATAATGTTAGATAGCAAGTTTTATGTAGATAACTTGATAGTGACTAACAATGACATAGATGAATACATGAGCTATATAATCTCTGTTTTTCAAGAATGAAGGAAGGTGGATTCACTTTAAGATCATGAAATTCAAACTCAACTGAGTTAAGGGAGACGATGAAATCTGATGATAGGTTAGTATAGCATGGGTGCATAGAGGAGAAGGTATTAGGGTATAGGTATAATGTAAATAATGACACTTTAAGTATAGTTGATTGTGTGGTAGATGCAGAAGCTGACACCAAAAGGAAAGTTTTATCACAAATATCCAAGGTTTTTGATCCAATTAACTATCAAAGGTAGGATCCTAATGCGCAAGTTAGGAACAGAATGGGATCAGAAAGTGCCCAAAAAATAATAAATGAAATGAAAACTATCAGTAAAGATTTTGAAATGTTATCTCAGTTATCATTCCTAGACAAGCCATAAATGAACAGAAATCTTATGGACTGCATATATTTTGTGATAGTTCTACTGAAGCTTATGGGTTTGTGTTGTATGCATGTGATGAAGAAAATAAAAGCACTTTCTTATTTGCTAAAGCAAAGCTCGCTCCTTTAAAAAAAGGGTAACGAGCACAGTGTACCTACTTTAGAATTAATGGGAGTAGTCTTAGCTTTGAAGTGTTTACCAACCTTAATGGAAACTTATAATAATATTCAATTTCAATTTTTAAATATTTGTATTGATGCTCAAGTAGTGCTAAATTGGATTATAACAAAGGAGCCTAAAGTGAAATCTAAATTTGTAAGAAACAGGATATTGGAGGCAGATAGTCTTGCTGGTGATTTTTCCAATGAATTTAACATCCCTATATTTTATCATTATGTGCATATTGACCAGAGCCCAGCTGATTTAATTACAAGAGGATTGTCATATGGAAAGTACTTGTCACAAAAAAAAGTGTTGGTTAGAAAGACCTGATTAGCTGTCTAATAATTTTGATAATTGGCCTAAATATCCGCTATTAAGTATTTCCCCTGAATATAAGCTGAAAATAAATGTAAATTATATTAATGCTGTAAACAGAGTAAACACTGGCATTTTGAATATAAATAAATTTTCTAGTTATGATAAATTGTTAAAGTTTACTAGTTATTTGTTTAAACTTGAATGTAAAGTAAAGGGAGGGGATCCTAAGGTTAAGGCTTTAGAATATTGGATTAAGACGGCACAGTCTGAGCACTTCTCCAAAGAAATAGAATTCTTACAGCAGGAAGTTAAAACTGATAAAGATATTCCAATATTAGTATCAAACTTAAATTTATTCCTTGATGATAATGGGATCCTGCGATCAAGAGGAAGAATAGCTAAATGTTTGTATTTTGATTATAATGTATACAACCCTGTGTTATTACCTAAAGGGCATCAATTTACTTTCTTATATGTTAATTATTGTCATGCCAAGGTTCAACATATGGGGACGGGAACTACTTTAAATTACCTTAGGGAACAGGGATACTGGATACCTAAAGGTTTAATAACTGTCAAATCAATAATAAATAAATGCACAGTGTGCAAGAAATATAATGCATTGGCTTACAAATATCCTAGAATGGTAGACATGCCTAAACACCATATGAATTTGGTAAAACCCTTTATACATGTTGGAATTGATTACACAGGGCATTTCTGGGTGAAGGATGAAGTAACTGGGAATAATGTCAAAATGTTCATTTTAATAATTACCTGCCTTAATATAAGAGCAGTGCATTTTGAACCATTACCCGATATGTCAACCCGTAATTTTCTGTTGGCTTTTCAAAGGTTCTGCAATATGTATGCTGTTCCTAAATATGTATATAGTGATAATGCTCAAACCTTTGTAAAAGGTGGTTGCATATTGGAATCCTCTTTAACATCTAAAGAGTTTCAAGAGGAAATGGAAAAGTGTAACATCAAACATATCAAAATCCCTTTGTATTCTGCCTGGGTAGGGGCTGCCTGGGAAAGGCTGATTAGAATAATTGTAAAACACTGTCTGTATAAAGCCATTGGAAGATCTAGGCTTTCTTATTTTGATTTGTTAACCACCTTATCAAATATTAAATTAGCAATAAATTCTAGACCTCTTACTTATAGATCTAGCACTGCCAACCTTGAATTTATCACTCCAAATTCATTTTTAAGACTCCATGGAAATTCCTCCTTAGTCATTAGAAAGGAAGAAGAGGAACTTTGGCGAGAACAAGATCCTGGTGCTTTGGAAAATACCTTAGTATTACAGGAAGAAATATTGAATAATTTCAAAACTCTGTGGTACGAAAATTATCTATTAAGTATGAGGGAGCATTCCAGAAATATTTATCAGAGTAGGTGGGAAGATAGAATCAGGGTAGGTGATGTTGTTTTGATAAAAGCTTTTAACAAACCTAGACCCTTTTGGATGTTAGGGAAAGTTTTGGAACTTGTAATGGGCTAAGCCCTTTGTTGGCTGAGTCGGTTGAGCTTCAGACTGTCACTCGATGGGCCGGAGTTCAATTCCCCCGGCCGGCTGATGAAGAGTTAGAGGAATTTATTTCTGGTGTTAGAAATTAATTTCTCGCTATAATGTGGTTCGGATTCCACAATAAGTTGTAGGTCCCGTTGCTAAGTAACCAATGGTTCTTAGCCACGTAAAATGAGTCTAATCCTTCGGGCCAGCCTGGAGAGCTGTTAATCAGCTCAGTGGTCTGGTAAAACTAAGGTATACTTAACTTTTTCACAATAAAATAAGAATAGTCAAGCTTAAGCAGGATAATGGTGCAATTGAATACCATTCAATTTCTAATCTCTTTCCTATGGAAATATCAGCAAGGCAGTCAAGTGCTCAGGCTGGGGCTGATACAATAGTGACTGATAATCCTCCTGATAGTGGACCCAGTGTAATAAATAATAATGGTAGTAATGGGCCTGCTGCCCCTGGAACAGAAAGGTCTGTCAGACCAAAAAGAAAGGCCACAAAACGATTTCAACAAATGATGAGGGATCATATTGCCCATTTGTAGTATATAAAGGTTTGTTCATATGTAATTATTCTTAGTACGTTAGCAATTAGGATTAGTAAAATTATATCTATAAGTCAATATTAAAATGCTACACTTGTTTGAAGAGGACTTTAAAATGCTACTCTTTCATTCTTGTGGAAAAGAGGAAATACCTTGTGCATAAAATAATGTACAAATAAGTTACATAAACATTAATATTAAATAATTTGGTTTATGTAAAATTAGATATCAAAGTATCTTAATTAAATAACTTTATTAATAACATAGGTGTGTGTTGTAATTTAAGTATTTCATTGATTTAATATTAACTATTGTAAGTATCATATTAATTGCAATAGATGATATTGCAATCCTTTAAAGGAATGTTAGAAAATTCTTTTGGGATGATGGAATTGTACAACGAATATTGACTGAAGTACTAAGTGCGTAAACGAATATTGACTGAAGTACTAAGTGCGTAAACGAATATTGACTGAAGTACTAAGTGCGTAAACGAATATTGACTGAAGTACTAAGTGCGTAAACGAATATTGACTGAAGTACTAAGTGCGTAAACGAATATTGACTGAAGTACTAAGTGCGTAAACGAATATTGACTGAAGTACTAAGTGCGAAAACGAAACCGTTAGTAATTTAATAAATATAATAGGGTATTTGTCTTTAATATCTATTAATTGAATTAATCATAATTACGATTAATTTAAAGTAAAATAACTTTGAGTAAATCAAATGAAATAACGAAGTAATTAAGTAATTTAAATAATTAAACTAGCATAAATATTGTTGGAACCTCCCCTTGTGGGTTAGCTCGAGCGGAAAGGCAAAGCTAGAGTCAGTCAGTCACGTAGCTACCACCGTTAAGTAAAGAAGTTACATCAAACGTTAGACCAGGACGTTATAATTCTACGAGGAGACCCGTAGAACGACGAAACAGTGTGGCTAAGTAGCCACTTACCTTTCTGTTTATCTCGTTTTTGTACATTTATGAGAAGTTAGGAAGGTGTAAGCTAGTCACACTGTTGCTTTACCTAGTTGAATGCAGGTGTGTTAAGTAGAAAAATGCATTGTAAATAATTTAATATCAGTAAATAGGTGTTAGTAGGCAATATTTCTAACAATATATATATATATATATATATATATATATATATATATATATATGTGTGTGTGTGTGTGTGTGTGTGTGTGTGTGTGTGTGTGTGTGTGTGTGTGTGTGTGTATTCTTGTAAGTGTGAGAGAGAGAGACAATAATATTTAAAAGAACACAGAAATTTCTAGGGATTACTTTTTAGGATAATTTCATTAAAGGTGACATCATCAGTAAACACTTCATTTGCATCTTGAATACCATTATCAATTCTTTTTACTTTAATATTATTTTCCGATGGGGATGTTTCACTTGAGATCCCAAAAATCATAGAGAACGACATTTTCACTTACCTTTGAGCTGAATAATTTCATTAAAGGTCGTTATGTCCTTGTTTGTGTATGGAAATTGGTTTATGGTAATGCATCAGTCGGGGATTCATGTCAGGAATGGCCTGCGTAGGTCAATCAGAATCCCTCAGGATAAGCCACAGTTGTCTTGGAAGATTGAGAGGTCCATACAATGGTAGCAGTCAGTAAATTTAATTTGGTAAATTTATTTTGATTAAGTTTTAACGTTTTTATGAAAAAAAAAAAATTTTCCATGTGTTTTTCTTTTAACTAGATAAATGGTCATGTCTCCCAACGATGTCTGTATTATTAATGAAGGTGCTTCTATTCAGTCGTGCATTGCGGTGTTTTTGAAAATAACTGGAAGTTAGTCTTGTGTCAGGGTGAGGTACACAGGCTTCTTTAGCCTATTTAAATTCATATCTCCTGTTTTGATTTGTCTTGTTTGAGGCAAGTATTGTTTTTAATGAACAGGTCCTTTATTCTGCAATCACTATAACAAGAATTTATATCAATATTTATTTAAATCATTAACATGAAACAAAAATCTATAGTAAACATAAATATAAAACCAGTTAATGATATTGTAAGAGGGTCGTCCACACTGCAGCAAAACATCTCTCATAAATATGTCAGTAACGCATCGCACATACATCGCAAACAGGTTGAATACGGGTCAACGACTTTTGGGCAGGCTTAAGGAGTGCTGTATACAATTACATAGCACTTGCCAAAGATTCGTTCTCCACTTACAGTTGGTGCCTTGTTTTCAACCTGTTTGTGATATGTATGTGACGAGTTATCGATGTGTGTTTATGACATGCTCGATTGTAGTGTAGAAACTTCCTTATAGGTCATTCCTAAATACCTTTACAACAAGCTAACTGCTCCCAGTCTCCACTGATCACATTAACAACTGCCCTTCCATCTTCCCGGTTTACAATCACTTTCATTTTCTTGCGCTTGCTTACATTTATTCTCAGGTTTCACCTGTTCCAAACATTTCCAAAGTCTTTCACTTGTTTCTCAAGTTTCCCTTCACTATTAAGATATATACTGCATCATCTGCAAATGTGAACCATTCCACACTCCATTCGTGATACATTACCTTATACTGCAACTCTGCAGCTACACCTAATTCTTTTTCTCTGACTTCTTGCAGAACTTCATCCGCAGAGGTTATTAAATGCACATGGAAACATAACACACCTTTGTCTCAGACCCACTGTTACACCAAACCAGTCATTCCCATTTATTTATCTTAGCACCCTTGACAAGCCTCAACATCTTATGTTCCATTATATACATACTGTATACCCTCATTCTATCAAATCTATCATCAGCTTTACTAGGCTCATTATTGCTATATGCAGCGTTTACCTTTTAATTTACTTCCTTGTTTAAACCCACTCTGTTCTTTCATTGTCTATTGTTCCATCATCTGTCTTACTTTCTCAGTGAGAATCTTATCTTAAGCCTTCCCCAGTATACTAAGCAATACAAGTAATGTTATACCCCTATAATACTTATAGTAACCTCTATTACTTTTGCATGTATGCAACGGTGAAACTATTCACCTCTGATGCATTGTCAGTCTTATATCCTTGCATCTCTAATATAATTCCATGAACCTGGTTTCTTAATATTCTTCAGCCTCTTAATAAGCCATCTTACATCCTCAAAACTCACATCTCAAGCTTACAATGTCCTATTCAGGTCTTACATTATTCAGTTCTTTCTCTCATATATTTTCCATATTCAGCAATCTTTAAAATACTCTGTCGACTTTGAATCAGCAAATCTCCATTTGCATTCTTTATTCCTAATTCCATTTGTTCATTAACGTTTCTCACTCCATATAATTCAAAGAACAGCTTATTCCTGCCAAATTTCCTAATCGTCGTCTCTCCTCTTTACTTCTTGCTTACCATTTATCTCTCTCTCTCTCTCTCTCTCTCTCTCTCTCTCTCTCTCTCTCTCTCTCTCTCTCTCTCTCTCTCTCTCTTGCTCATTTAGTTACTGAATTTTTTAAACAGCTTTCTGTATACCGATGGATGATTTTCACCTTTCTGATGCACTTTAATCAAGTAATCTCTTTCTTTTCCTTCACTATAACCTGTCAGTATTTGCTACTGTTATTCCTTCTTTCTACCCTCTTGTATCGATAAATACTCACTCTCTCTCCATTAATCATATATCTACATCAAGCTTTGATTCAACGAAGTCATGATCAGTTATGCCTCCAGCCACTCATTTCATCATTACCTCCAAACACTTGCTTCACCTTTTTTTTTTCATCACTATATTCTTCTCGTGAAGGAACGTACACTATTACCGAACGTTAAGATTTTTTCCAAGTAGACACACACAGAAGACACACACACGCACACACACATTATATATATATATATATATATATATATATATATATATATATATATATATATATATATATATATATATATATATATATATATATATATATATATATATATATATATATATATATATATATATATATATATATATATATATATATATTAAATATATATATATATATATATGTGTGTGTGTGTGTTTGTGTGTGTGTGTTTGTGTGTGTGTGTGTATGTGTGTGTGTGTGTGTGCTTTTGGGGCAAAGTAAAGCTTGACAAGATTTTCTGAATCTTCTACGTTCTTCCAAATTTAGTTGATAAAAAAAAACGAAAATTAACCCTTTGTTCCATTTGCTGAACACAACAACACAGCTGATCCGTCACTGATTTAAAGGGTGTTGTTGTTGTTGTTATGGTTGATTCTTATGTTAGCGTTGCATGTTGTAGGGCGTCTGCTAGATGGGAGTGATCTTTCCGCTTCTAGTTGTCTGTTCAATGTTGATTTGTGCAATAAAATGTAAACAGGCTCCGCTATAATTAATCTATGGCAACTATATTCTGTATAGATGATATCTGTATTCTCCGCTAGCTCTTATGTCGTAGGTTTCTGGTTGTGATGGTCTACGTAGTGTTGGTGGATGGATCCATTACTTCGATGGCCGTGTAGGGGTCTTTTTAGTGTGTGGAAGTGTGACCAACGGACGTATTTTTAGGAGGATTGGCACATCCTCTCTGGGCAGGTAAAGCGCTAAACGACGTTGGTACTGTCTTCCTTGTTCGTGTTCGGGCTGGTATTTTGTTTCTCATTATGAGAGAAGCTGCCAAATTGGGTTTCCAAAAGTTGTTGAATTTGGTTTGAAGCAAACACGCTAACTGTGTGTTTTAGAGTGTGTATATGCCTACTCAAACGGACATTCAAAATGACCATAATCAAAGTAGCATTTAAATATAAAGCTCGTGTGTAGTCAATTGCTCATTTTATTAAACTGTGTTCGACACATTATTGACTATATTACATGCCCTTCACATTGCAAAAAAAAAAATAATATAATTTACAACACTCACGATAAAAATATTCCTATTACCTTTGTCAATAATTTCCCCGATACAAAGAGTCCGCTCCCCATAGTAATCATTTCCAAACTTAAAATCTCAAGCAAAATTTCCCGCACCGGGAACTGAGAGACTGTCGAGCAATGAGGAGAAAAAATCAAAGTTGAGAGAAAGAAGGAAAACTAAAGGGAGCAGGAAGAGAATCATGCAAGACAAGGAAAAGAATGCAAAAGTGGAATGTCACCAGAAGTGAGGAATGGATCCGACTAAGAGATAAAAATATACAGGCATTAGCAGGGGAAAACTAACACACTTCTCAAAATTCTTATAAAATATGGTTAGGGGGTTATGTGTTTGTGTATGTGTTTGTGTGTGTGTTTGTGTGTGTGTACTATAAAATATACATTTTCCTTGTGTGCCAAACTAACACCCACAGTGTCCCAAATGAAAATTGAATTTTATGTGCTTCGTGTGTATATCTTCTTTTCCGCATCTTTTACCACTTCTATGTGGGATCGATGTTTCTGACAACTTTATGTGTGTGCGCTTACACACACACACACACACACACACACACACACACACACACACACACACACACACACACATATATATATATATATATATATATATATATATATATATATATATATATATATATATATATATATATATATATATATATATATATATATATTTATAAGATGTACCAAGAAAAGGATGATCTTTGCAAAAAGTGTTAATGATGAAATAATGAATTGAAAAGTAATTGTCATTAAGGCAACGTCTCTGTGTGTAAAAATTCAGTGGATTTCAGAATGACGAAGACGTGAATTCCTTTATGGCTGGTGGATAAAGGGAGGCCGTTGATTCGTTTTGTTAAATGGGGGCAGCAGAGGTCAGTCGCAGAGAAGGTAGAGAGAGGGAGATCGAACGGTCTCAATAAAAGATTTAAAGGGCGAGTCGTTGTTGTCCCTAAGCCTCACACCTTCCATGGAATTGATGTGTGCATCTCGATTGCGAGAAAAAGAAGAACATGTTTTTTAGGATTAAAATTGTTTGCACAATATACAGAGAGAGAGAGAGAGAGAGAGAGAGAGAGAGAGAGAGAGAGAGAGAGAGAGAGAGAGAGAGACTGGAGTAGATTTTACCTGGAATTGAAAAAGGTGGAAAAGTCATAAAGGTCTCTCTCTCTCTTGCTCATTTCTCTCTCTCTCTCTGTGTGTGTGTGTGTGTGTGTGTGTGTGTGTGTGTGTGTGTGTGAGAGAGAGAGAGGGTGCCAGGAGACAGCTGTTTGTGTGATTCCCAGGGTCTGCTTTTTAATTGTAGGTAACTTTGAGAAAATACTATTCTTAACACGCTGCTGACGAAGAGAGCAGGAAATTCCATAGGTTGTGTATTCCAATTTATGATTGTCTAAAATTAAAGAAAGCATTACTTATTCAAACATTGGGAATATAAGGCAATTTTGTATATTAAAGAAGATTAGAATATGCAGGAGTAATACAAGAACTGTTTTCTGTTTTCCTTGCATCTATTATTAAAGGAAACTTAACGTGTTGAAGGGTTAAATTTCGCTTGTTTACTTAACAGAAAATAAACACACACACACACACACACACACACACACACACACACACACATATACACATATATATATATATATATATATATATATATATATATATATATATATATATATATATATATATATATATATATATATATATATATATATATATATATATATATATATATATATATATATATATATATATATATATATATATATAAGGTTTTGAAAGCATTTCATGAAAACGCATACGACGTAGATACCGTCCTAGCATGTTAAACTGATTTTGCATGATACTACAAGTATGCAAAAAGTCAAAATGGACTTTCCTGGATTCTGTGGCAGTGCGGTCGTTACTATAATTTTAATTCCTAGTTTTGCTTTCATGGACAATATAATTCATTCCTTTTCAACTCCTGCAGTCTTCAGTCGTACCATTTTATCATCATTTATGAAAAAGTTTGACCGCTATCTCAGTATTTTACTTGTAATCAGATCCAAAGCCTCGTTCTTGTTACCTGTAACTTTCATGTTTCTCATCTTAGAAGGACTTCGAACCGCTTCCCTTTCCGACATCACTAGCTGTCTTTATATAATTTTTTAAGATGATTAGCTCCATTCTTTATTCACAATAATCTGTGCATGTATGTTCCTTTATTTTTTGCTAACTTATAAAACAGCAATGAAGACATACCACACATTTTCTCTATCCCAACTATTGCATAAAAGGAGTTATCCCTACATATACATATTTCAATATAAGCTTCGCATTTAAAGTGAACAGTCCCATGGTTTTCATTAATATTTATTCCCTAGTTTCTCTAGATCCAGTTGACTGCAAACGGTTTTTACCCTTAACTCTCTAACGTCTTGTATATCTGTTTCATATGAGGATGTTTGGTTTTTAACATTTGATATATATAGTGTTTGACAGATAAATGAAACTATAGATATATAGATTATATAAATTTAGGGCACACACACACACACACACACACACACACACATATATACATATATATATATATATATATATATATATATATATATATATATATATATATATATATATATATATATATGTGTGTGTGTGTGTGTGTGTGTGTGTGTGTGTGTGTGTGTGTCTGTTTATGCATATATTTTTATTATCCCAAAATATGTGGAGTATTCCCTCATTAACATATACTTAAATAAATAAGACACAGACACAGGTGCTTTAAGGTACCAATCAGTAACTGTAACGAAATTGACCTTTGAGAGACAGGTAGATCCATCATAAACCAATAATATGAACCTGTCAGGAGGATACTGAAAATGGGATTTTATCAATGAGTTAATCCTAAGGCAGGTGTTTCACTGCATACCCCTTACCAGACTCGACTCAGGTGGGATTTAACGAGACCCAAAACAGAATGGAATAACTTATTTTCTTTCGTTCAATGGTCAGTGTCATATGGCCAAACCTACGCATGCCATATTATTACTATTCTTGTCACACATCATTTATTCGTATTTCACCAATGAACAGGGATACGGAAGCCACGGGAATGTATGGTTCCAACGTGTATATAGTGTTTTCATGAGCCTTTTTGTATATGTATATATATATATATATATATATATATATATATATATATATATATATATATATATATATATATATATATATATATATATATATATATATATATAAGAAGACAGAAATGTTGTATATTAGGTATATATATGTATATATTCTTAATTTGAAGACAGATCTTCCACATACCAAAGTGGGGTGGCTATCCGTAGTTATAAATTTGTTGGTAAGCGATCTTCAGCAAAAAACCTGGGGGAGGCTGAAATATATATTATAAATATTGTTGGTAATATATCCCCAATAAATATAATATATATATATATATATATATATATATATATATATATATATATATATATATATATATATATATATATATATATATATATATATATATATATAAATATATATATATATATATATATATATATATATATATATATATATATATATATATATGTATATGTAGAATCTACTGGTCACTTTTACCAGACACATATGTAATTCTAATAGCCACAATGCCCTCTTAACTTCTCGAATTCTTCGCGCTTTTTGGATATGCTTGTAACTACGAAGCCGAAAATATCCAGACGGAAGAAATTGAAGAGCCTGTGAATGGCGGTCGCGAGAATCGAACCCGCATTACCATATTCACAAGGAGTTTCCTCTCCTTGTCCCTTTTATCATTGTCATCTCAATATCTGTTCCAGGTAAAAGGACATATCGAAATGTTGATAACCTTGCTGTGATTTCTAGATCAAATACAATTGGTCATGCAGCAGACTTTTTTCCCAGTATATATATATATATATATATATATATATATATATATATATATATATATATATATATATATATATATATATATATATATATATATATATATATATATATATATATATATATATATATATATATATATATATATATATATATATATATATATATATATATATATATATATATATATATATATATATATATATATATATATATATACATATATATATATATATATATACATATATATATATATATATATACATATACATATATATATATATATATATATATATATATATATATATATATATATATATATATATATATATATATATATATATATATATAAGAGATATATATAAAGAACCGCTCCAGGATGCGTTACCTTAGAAAACTCTGTACACGTTATAAATGTATTCATTCATTCATATAAATACATTATATATATATATATATATATATATATATATATATATATGTAGAAAGAGAGAGAGAGAGAGAGGAGAGAAAGAGTTAATCAATAAAGAACCGCTCAAGGATGCATTACCTTAGAAAACTCTGTACACGTTAGTACATGTATTCATTCATTCATATAAATACATTATATATATATATATATATATATATATATATATATATATATATATATATATATATATATATATATATATATATATATATATATATATATATATATATATAAATATATATATATCAATCAGTAAGCTACAAACGTCCTTTAATATCAGTTCGCTCTACCTCGGAAATAATATATTTTCATATATATTTACCGAAGGGAATTTTTAGTTGATAATAAGTTCGTCGTCTCGTGGGCTCGAACCAGCGAAGACAAGAACTCAGGACTACATGGATGCATTTTAACCCACCCAGCCAGCAAGTGAGGTATAAGTGGATATCGTCTTCCCATATACAAATCGCCCGTCGAACTAAGGTGTTTGTATATGGAGACGATATTCACCCACCTCTGCCATGCTAACCACGTAGTGCGTTTGTCGCACGCAGCCATATTATGACTTTTTTTTATCCACTTATACCTCACTTGCTTGGCCGCGTGGGTTAAAATGCGTCCACTGTAGTCGTGAGTTCTTGTCTTCGCTGGTTTGAGCCCACGAGACGACGAACTTATTATCAACTAAAAAATTCCCCTTCGGTAACATATATGAAATTATATTATTTCCGAGGTAGAGCGAATTGGATATTAAAGGACGTTTGTAGCTTACTGATTGAATATGAATCACGGTGATGTGATAAAGAAAAAAGTCATAATATGGCTGCGTGCGACAAACGCACTACGTGGTTAGCATGGCAGAGGTGGGTGAATATCGTCTCCAAATACAAACACTTGAGTTCGACGGGCGGTTTGTATATGGGAAGATGATATCCACTTATACCTCACTTGCTGGCCGCGTGGGTTAAAATGCTTCCACTGTAATCCTGAGTTCTTGTCTTCGCTGGTTCGAGCCCACGAGACGACGAACTTATTATCAACTAAAAGATTCCCCTTCGGTAACATATATGAAAATATATTATTTCCGAGGTAGAGCGAATTGGATATTAAAGGATGATTGAATATGAATCACGTATATAAAAAGTATATATATATATATATATATATATATATATATATATATATATATATATATATATATATATATATATATATATATATATATATATACTCATACACTCCCCTGCTGTTATTTGTGGGGATCGCTTACCAGCAACTTTATAAGCAGGTGGATAGCCTCACTTGGAGAGCTAGGAATAAAGGCGCACCTAATGTATAACATTTTTTTCTTCTTATTTTAGTTCAGAATTTTTCAAAGAACTGGCAGTGCTCTTTCCACACTTGTTTCTTCATTCTGAGAATGAGGAAACTTCCTCCGTCCGTTGCAGAAGATTCCTCTGATCAGAACTGAGATGGGGAAGGATAAACGTCGGTGAGTCAAGATATACTGATGATGATAAGCCAGGTGAAAAGCCTCTGGAACTCCGGAACAGTTTTGACATTCGATAAACAATTAGTTATAATAATAACGTACGAGAGCAAGATTCAATGAAGGCAAATTCAAAATGTGGGTTCTTCCAATCATAACTATTTAAACTGCTTATTTCTATCTAACTGGATTGTCTTTGGAACCTTTAATTGCCAGGTTATCATTAGACTTGACCAAGAGTTCGCTGAAAATGGGGTTCACTTCCTTGAAATTTTCAGTGTCCAAAACCTTTTCAAAACAAAGAGAAACAATGTAATGTATACTAGGAGACAAAATATTTATTAAAAACTTTGGAAAGTAGAGGCTTGATAGACGTTCAGTGCTTCGAACCACAGACTTATCCAGTCTCGATACACCCAACCTTTACTGTCCATCACATTGAAGTAGTTTGGCAACTCTAATTTTCTAACTTTAATGTAGGCAGGTCATATACGAATTATAAAATATGATGACAGAAATTGAACACTAATCAAAGAACTAATAATGAGAAAATTATATAAAATATTTACTGCAATTTATCTTCAATGTTGGTTAGAAATATTATTACATTGTATTTCTTTAGCAACTGTAGTGAGAAGCACTAAAGACAAGTGAAAAGGCTGCTGACTACCTATTAGGAGTTGATTGTTTTGTTACAGCTGGCAAAAAGATGGATTGACGAAATGACTGAATTTGTGTATAATCTTATAAAAAAAAAAGAGTTGAATCAAAGCTTTCACCATCCAAATCTTAAAAGTAATGACTGTATCAAATAACAAATTTAAATAACTGGCCGAATATTAGAACTCCACTGCTATGAAAATAATCACTAATATCACTCTCAGGCTATCAAAATTAGTTTCCTTGCCCCAAAAATTATGAATATAGGTACCAGACATCATATTTAAAGAAACCTGAACAAAATTGAATGATGTATATTTTTCATTATATATGTAAAATTAATGTTTGCACAGCAAAATCATCAAGAGCCAGATGACAAATGATCACAGTATGTGAAATTAAAAAGTCTTCATCCTGGAGTATTTATAGGTTGGAGATTAGTTTTAAGGTTAGCTCTTAGTTTGATTCAGGCCGGAAGTTGTGGCGCCAGATAACTTAAAATCCATCCCTCGGTCTGTCTCTGTTTCTCTACGACCTTCCGATTCGTCTGTAAGTCTGACTGCCTGACTGTCTGTCTGCTTGGCTCTCTATCACTCCATATTCCAAATGTCTTTACCAGCAGCGAAAAATCTTCCCACTTTAACCAGGAGCTCCAATGATCCCTGAGAGACTGCGGGTGTTGCATATTCATGGAGTTCCTCCTTCCCCTGACTCTTGCAGCGTCTTTAACGAATTCGGAAGGAGCACACGACTTTTAATCGCCAGGGAAAACTGACGTCTTGTTATTCATGGACACGCATTTTCACGCTTGCCGGAGAAGTATCAGGATCTTTTCTAGATAGTGGCCCCCACCGAAGTTCGGGGGTCGTTATCTAGCACTCATATTTCTTTGGGGTCATTATCTTTGTGATATTTACAGTCTCTTGTTTATGTTCTTACGGTCATCCCCAACGGTCTTGTACTAAACACGCAGCGAAGGTGGATACATACCGGGTTAAAACCCTTAGGGGTCACTATCTAGGAAAGATCCAATATCATTTAGACAAGGACATTTTAGTTTCTGCGGCTGTATAACAAACTTTCCACTTGGTTTTGCGCTCAATCTTATCCCTGTTAATGGAAAGTAAAGTGGGGTGAGGGTAGAAAATATTCGAATGAGCCGGTACGCACTCTTGACAGACTTGTCTGGGCTCAGAAATGCATAAAAAAAGTAATTATTGGCAGAATTATGCATATTAAAATCATAATTTACTTATTATTATTATTATTATTATTATTATTATTATTATTATTATTATTATTATTATTATTATTATTATTATTATTATTATTATTATTAACAAAGAAAAAACTAACTAAATTATTGTTATTGTTATCAATGAATATAAGCTGCGTTATTATTATTATTATTATTATTATTATTATTATTATTATTATTATTATTATTATTATTATTATTACTGAAAATATAAACTACGCCACAGGCTTTCCAAATAAAACTTGAAATTCCTGAATCTGAAATTTATACATAAAAATTGCAACAAACAATAACAT
>NC_089785.1:1511896-1514396 GCF_040412425.1 Macrobrachium rosenbergii
AAAGCGAGAATTTCCTCTCACAGGCTAAGTGCAAACTATATTATATCTTGAAAGGAAGTAGACTGAAGACTCATGAAGAAAAATTAAAACGACCTCACTACAGATCTTAAGAAAGTTAAGCGTAGCTAATTCTTGGATACAAAATATGACGAGAACAAGTGACAGCAATTTACTTAGATTTGAAAGTCAAAGTGAGCAGGAGTAAGGTTACGGGGCAAATGGAAACCAGTATAATGGAGGAATGAGTGGATGCAGTGAAGTAAATATATGTGAATATGACAGGATAAGAATAGAAGATAGGAATATGTGTAAAAAAAAAAAAAAAAAGCACACTTGGACATATTTGGAAGGTGGCTTTGGCATTGCAAGGCCGGGTATTCATTCCCCGCGACTGTTCGGTGGGTGAGAGTCCACGTGAAAAGGGTAGATTCGTCAGTCGGACCGTCAACTCGAGGTCAGCGTCCTCAGTTGTCGCCTTGTCTGCGTCTTCGTAACGCCAGTGTGTGGCACCGATGGAAACTCCGCTGGCTGATGATGTGGAGGAGTTGTATTGACTAACTGCTGTGGCAATTCACTTATTAATAGGAAAGAAACAAAAAAAAGTGTAAAAGTATAGTCTAAATACTGCTTATTAAAGAGAGATGTCTATTCTCATACAATATTAATGAATGAGTTTAAATTAGAACCTGGGGGTTGGTTCAGTTATTTATGAAATGGACTCTGAAGCCTACTTCTAGTAGTAACACCTTTCATAAAAAAAGCAGGACACTTGCCTAGTTCTTTACCAAACAGGGGTGGATCAAATACAGTTGTACTTGTATTTGAATTGTATTTAAATACAATTTTAATGTATTTGCATTTCGGCATCCTAAGAAAAAATATTTTGTATTTGTATTTTGGCACCCAGAAAAATGTATTTTGTATTTGTATTTATATTTCGAGAATCAAAACATTTGAGGAGGATATGCAGACTCGCAGATACAGACAGACAGAAAGAGGCTTCAGGGTCCATTTCACGCATATGTAAAATGAAAAGATTTTGAAGATTATGGACTTAATTATTTGAGAATCAATTCAGCCGACATTGAAGAAGGAAGCAATTTAAGAGAATGAGCCTTCCGTCTTCATTAGCATCGGCCAAGACGAGGCAAGCATAAGTGCAAAACGACCTCTTCTTTCTGCCTACATTCCTCCACCTGGGCAAATGATGGCAAGTGCAACAACAAACGACACTACAGTGGCGAAGGCAGAGCTTGAAACATACGTAGAAGAAGCCAAGCCACCAGTCAATCTCTCATTCACACCCCAGGTGCTGTGTGTCTAGCCCGTTGGTGTCTTACACTGTCTTGTTGTCTTGTAGACTGCACTAGTGCACAAGGCTTTGCAATGCCTACGTCTTGCATTGCTTTTGCCTGCTTCAACAGGGGAAAGATTGAAGGCATTACTTATCACAGGTGAGAATTAAAATGTACAGTAATGTAACTGCTATATTAGCCAAACTACACAATCTATTTTTTTCATAAAATATGATTCAAAATATTTGACTCTTTATCTACAACTTTGTTGCTTTCGTGACATCTCTACCCTAAAGTTTAAAAATTCATCATGGAGTAACATTTTCAAGTCACGATTCAAAACTCATATAAACATTTCAACTTTATTCAACTCAAAAATATAAAAAAAAAAAGCAGTTATTAATGTTTTGAATGATACTGTTCGCGTTCACAACTTATGTTTTCCACTTATGTCAAGTTTCAAAATTTTATCTTATTCCTAAGTTAGATCACAGAATATTTCATAAGCTAGCATTAAAAATTCTACTACTCCGAGCCCGGCTTGGCGTTTCTTTCCTACACCAAAATGGCGGCGATGGCTACAGAGCCTGTAATGCTTGATAAATGGTTGTGCCCAGTCTATTGTTCTTATGTGATAGTTGGGACTAACTCCGCCCATAAGCAGTCGTCTACACGCAAGTTCTAAAGCCAGATTCGATGAACTGACAGAAGAACTAACAGGTAAAACTGGTAATGAATACCCAGCCTAAGAAACAATCCTCTGAGGGGCATTGCATCACGTGGCGCTGGAAGCAATGGTTATGCTATTAATATATATATATATATATATATATATATATATATATATATATATATATATATATATATATATATATATATATATATATATATATATATATATATATATATATATATATATATATATATATATATATATATATATATATACACATATACATACACACACACACACACACACACACACACATATATATATATATATATATATATATATATATATATATATATATATATATATATATATATATATATATATATATATATATATATATATATATATATATATATATATAGTCAAAGTGATCAAGTACCTGGTTATTACACAAATAATAAGACCAAAAAGTTTACCTCACCTCAGCCAGACACTTGAAACCTCATAACAAAATATTAAGACTGAATATTCT
>NC_089785.1:1519396-1536896 GCF_040412425.1 Macrobrachium rosenbergii
AAAATAATTATGCATACATCAAAAACCCTTATAAAGTGCAAGCCTTAAAAAGAACTACACGCGAAAATATTTCGGTATATTTTGAGAAACCTTTTCTAGTCAAGATAAAACTACAATACCGCAATGGCCCCGTGGCATAGAAACATAAGAAGCACTCGCAGGAAAAGGTGAAAAGTGGATACTGAGCTTTCGCCTTTATTTCCAGACTTGATCACGGGAACAGTGTCTACGATCTTTCCTTTCACCTTTTCCTACGAGCGCTTCTCAAGAAAAATAAAGCTATCAACATTAAACGTTAAAAGAATGAATATACCTGTATGACACCATTACTGAACTTTCATACATCAAAGCTATAAAGAAGGTCTTGTATTTTCGTATTTTGTAATCATTCTTTTATCTAACCAGAAAGAGCAGCTTATTTAGTTCCTCGATGGGTGAGTCGGTAGAGTTGTGGACTAGCACTCGCTAGGCCCGAGTTCGAGTCTCCGGCCAGCAAATGAAGAATTAGAGGAATTTATTTCTGGTGATAGAAATTCATTTCTCGGTATAATATGGTTCGGATTCCACAATAAGCTGTAGGTCCCGTTGCTAAGTAACCATTTGGTTCTTAGCCACGTAAAATAAGTCTAATCCTTCGGGCCAGCCCTAGGAGAGCTGCTAATCAGCTCAGTGGTCTGGTAAAACTAAAGTATATTTAACCTTTTTTTAAGGATCAAGACATCTTTGACTACAAAACACCCATGGTAACTACCTCTAGTGTAATGTCCTGCTCACAGGTTTCTGCATACCCCCTTTACAGTTACAGTCTCAGGAAATAAGAAGGAAATGCGTCATTATGCCTTAGTTATAGGAATATATATATATATATATATATATATATATATATATATATATATATATATATATATATATATATATATATATATATATATATATATATATATATATATATATATATATATATATATATATATATATATATATATATATATATATATATATATACATATATATATATATATATATATATATACAAATATATTATATATCACCTTTATAGCTATATATATATATATATATATATATATATAATATCTCCGATGGAGAATTATCACCGAAGGGAATTTATATATATATATGATAAATGAATTGGTGCTGCCAGGACACGAACCGTTGATATGGACCTATTCAGCGACTCCAGTAGACGTTACCACCGCGCCATCAAGAGACGTATAAGTCATTACCGAGTCTGCTGTACTGTTTTGTCCCGTCGTGAGCGGGTAAATTGTACTTAACCTCGGCAATAACCCACCTCCGCCATGATAGTTCGTTGGTATGTTTGGAACACGCAGCTCTTATTATGAAATTTTTTATCACACCATGATTTATATATAATCATGAAGCTACAAATGTCGCTTAATATCAAATTCATGCTACCTCGGGAATTTCCCCGCTCACGACGGGAAAAAACAGTACAGCAGACTCGGTAATGACATATACCTCTCTTGATGGCGCGGTGGTAACGTCTACTGGAGTCGCTGAATAGGTCTGTGTCGAGGGTTCGTGTCCCGGCGGCACCAATTAATTTATCACTTATATAAATTCCCCTTCGGTGATAATTCTCCATCGAAGATATTCCTGAGGTAGCGTGAATTTGATATTAAGCGACATTTGTAGCTTCATGACTGTATATAAATCACAGTGTGATAAAAAATTTCATAATTAGAGTTGCGTGCTCCAAACGTACCAACGAACTATCATGGCGGAGGTGGGTCATTGCTGAGGTTAAAGTATTTCCCGCTCACGACGGGAAAAAGCAGAACAGCACACTCGGTAATGACTTATACCTCTTTGATGGCATGGTGGTAATGTCTACTGGAGTCGCTGAATAGGTCCGTCGAGGGTTCGTGTCCCGCGCACAATTCATTTATCACTTATATAAATTCCCCTTTGTTGATAATTGTCCATCGGAGATACTCCCAAGGTAGCGTGAATTTGATATTGCGACATTTGTAGCTTCATGATTGTATATAAATCACGATGTGTGATAAAAATTTCATCATATATATATATGTATATATATATATATATATATATATATATATATATATATATATATATATATATATATATATATATATATATATATATATATATATATATATATATATATATATATATATATATATATATATAATATATATATATATAATAAATATAAATTTCTGACACACACAGGATGTGTGTTAGGTGGGAGCATTGGTACTATACAAGACTTTGTATGGCCTACAGTGGATAACGCCCTTGCTTTCCACCTAGAGACCTGGCTATATCCCACGATTGTGAGTCAGAAATTTATTTCTGTTCCACACATGTGTGTTGATGACTTCTATATATATATATATATATATATATATATATATATATATATATATATATATATATATATATATATATATATATATATATATATACATATATATATATATATATATATATATATATATATATATATATATATGACTATTTATCACATCACCGTGATTCATATACAATCAGAAAGCTACAAACGTCCTTTAATATCCAATCACCGAAGTAATATATTTTCATATATGTTACCAAGGGGAATTTTTAGTTGATAATAAGTCCACCATCCCCGTGGATCGAACCAGCGACGGACGAGGAATCAGGACTACAGTGACACACTAACTAGTCGGCCACAAGAGAGGTATAAGTGAATACCATCTCCCATCAACCCACCCGTCGAACTCAGGTGTTTTGGCGCTTTGGAGACGATATCCACCCATCTGCCATGTTGACCGTAGTGCGTTTGTCGCACGTAGCTATTATGACTATTTATCACATCACCGTGATTCATATACGATCAGAAAGCTACAAACGTCCTTTAATATCCAATTCACTCTACTCTCACATAATATATTTTCATATATGTTACCGAAGGGAATTTTAGTTGATAATAAGTCCACATTCCGTGGGGATCGAACCAGCGACGGACGAGGAATCAGGACTACAGTGACACACTAACCAGTCGGCCACAAGAGAGGTATAAGTGAATACCATCTCCCATCAACCCACCCGTCGAACTCAGGTGTTTTGCGTTTGAGACGATATCCACCCACCTATATATGTTGACCGTGTAGTGCGTTTGTCGCGACGTGAGCCATATTATGATATTTATCACATCACCGTGATTCATATACAATCAGAAAGCTACAAACGTCCTTTAATATCCAATTCTCTACCTCGGAAGTAATATATTTTCATATATGTTACCGAAGGGGAATTTTTAGTTGATAATAAGTCCACCATCCCGTGAGGTCGAACCAGCGACGGACGAGGAATCAGGACTACAGTGACACTAACCAGTCGGCCACAAGAGAGGTATAAGTGAATACCATCTCCCATCAACCCACCCGACGAACTCAGGTGTTTTGCGTTTGGAGACGATATCCACCCACCTCTGCCATGTTGACCGTGTAGTGCATTTGTCGCACGTAGCCATATTATGACTATTTATCACATCACCGTGATTCATATACAATCAGAAAGCTACAAACGTCCTTTAATATCCAATTCACTCTACCTCGGAAGTAATATATTTTCATATATGTTACCAAAGGGGAATTTTTAGTTGATAATAAGTCCACCGTCCCGTGATCGAACCAGCGACGGACGAGGAATCAGGACTACAGTGACACACTAACCCAGTCGGCCACAAGAGGTTATAAGTGAATACCATCTCCCATCAACCCACCCGTCGAACTCAGGTGTTTTGCGTTTGGAGACGATATCCACCCACCTCTGCCATGTTGACCATGTAGTGCGTTTGTCGCACGTAGCCATATTATGACTATTTATCACATCACCATGATTCATATACAATCAGAAAGCTACAAACGTCCTTTAATATCCAATTCACTCTACCTCGAAGTAATATATTTTCATATATGTTACCGAAGGGGAATTTTTAGCTGATAATAAGTCCACCGTCCCATGGGATCGAACCAGCGACGGACGAGGAATCAGGACTACAGGGACACACTAACCAGTCGGCCACAAGAGAGGTATAAGTGAATACCATCTCCCATCAACCCACCCGTCGAACTCAGGTGTTTTGCGCTTGGAGACGATATCCACCCACCTCTGCCATTTGACCGTGTAGTGCGTTTGTCGCACGTAGCCATATTATGACTATTTATCACATCACCGTGATTCATATACAATCAGAAAGCTACAAACGTCCTTTAATATCCAATTCACTCACCTCCGGAAGTAATATATTTTCATATTACCAAAGGGGAATTTTAGTTGATAATAAGTCCACCGTCCCGTGGGATCGAAACCAGCGACGGAAGGAATCAGACTACAGCATTTAACCAGTCGGCCACAAGAGAGGTATAAGTGAATACCATCTCCCATCAACCCACCCGTCGAACTCAGGTGTTTTGCGTTTGGAGACGATATCCACTCACCTCTACCATGTTGACCGTAGAGGCGTTTGTCGCACGAAGCCATATTATGACTATTTATCACATCACCGTGATTCATATACAATCAGAAAGCTACAAACGTCCTTTAATATCAACTTCACTTACCTCGGAAGTAATATATTTTCATATATGTTACCAAGGAATTTTTAGTTGATAAATAAGTCCACCGCCCCGTGGGATCGAACCAGCGACGGGTGGGTTGATGGGAGATGGTATTCGCTATACCTCTTTTGTACGACTGGTTAGTGTGTCACTGTAGTCCTGATTCCTCGTCCGTCGCTGGTTCGATCCTATGGGACGGTGACTTATTATCAACTAAAATTCCTTCGGTAACATATATGAAAATATATTACTTCGAGGTAGAGTGAATTGATATTAAAGACGTTTGTAGCTTTTTCTGATTGTATATGAATCACGGTGATGTGATAAATAGTCATATTATATACGCATAAACGCACTACACGGTCAACATGGCAGAGGGGTGGATATCGCCTCCAAACGCAAAACACCTGAGTTCGACGGTGGGTTGATGGAGATGGTGTTCACTTATACCTATTGTGGCCGACTATTATAATATATATGATTATATATCATGTTCGATCTCACGGACGGGATTATTATCAACTATATTACATATATAAAAATATATACTAGGTAAAAATTAATATATTGTATATATATTGTATATATATATATATATATATATATATATATATATATATATATATATATATATATATATATATATATATATATATATATATATATATATATATATATATATATATATATATATATATATATATATATATATATATATATATATATATATATATATATATATATATATATATATATATATATATATATATATATATATATATATATATATATATATATATATATATATATATATATATATATATATATATATATATATATATATATATATATATATATATATATATATATATATATATATATATATATATATATATATATATATATATATATATATATATATATATATATATATATATATATATATATATATCAGAAAGCTACAAACGTCCTTAATATCCAATTCATTTATTCCTGTCGTTAAGTAATATATTTTCATATATGTTGTCCAAAATAAATTTTTAGTTGATGATAAGTCCACCATCCCATGGGGTCTTAGCAAAACCAATTTGAGGACTACAGGACGAAAACCCATTAAAAAAGGACAAGAGAGGTTATAAGTGAATATCGCCTCCTATCAACTCACCTTCGAACTCAGGTGCTTTGCATTTGGAGACGATATCCACCTACATCTGCCAATGTTGACCTTGTAGTGCATTTGTCGCAGTGGCCATAATGACTATTTATCCATCACCGTGATTCATATACAATCAGAAAGCTACAAACGTCCTTATGGATACTCAATTCGCTCTACCTCTTAGCAGTAATATATTTTCAGCCATATGTTACTGAAGGTGGCCTGTTTTAGTTGATAATAAGTCCACCGTCCCGCTAAGGTTAACCAGCGAATAAAAGGACTCAGAACTACTGAGGGACGCATTTAAATTCGGCCATGTTTGATGATTGGAATATCAACATCCCATCAACTCACCTGTCGAACTCAGGTGTTTTGCATTTGAGACGATCTGCCCACCGGACAGACATGTGCGGATGGACAGACAAACAGCCATCTCAATAGTTTTCTTTTATCACATCAACTATGATTCATAGGGGCATCAAAAATGTCAAAAAATATCCATTTCCTTCAAAAAGTAATATATATTTTCAAAATGTTATCCATTATTTTAATTTAACAAAACTGCAGTCCCGTCTGCTACCAATAGTACATTTCAGGACTAAACTTACATACAACAAGAAGAAATTTCTAATATTCTTCTCCCAATGAACTCAATTCTTTAATCCCAGTCTGTTTTTTTGCATTTTGGAGCAATCCACCCATTTTGACCGTGTAATGTTTTTATTCAATGATTCCTCTTGACTACTGAGTTCTGAAAAGATATTTAATCATTCACCACGAAAAAAAGTGTAATAAGGATCCAAACAACGTTAACACGAATTTAAAGGATCTTTATCAACTGGAAATTGACCCCCGGGTTTTAGCATATGAAAATATATTACCCACCTTTGAGCGTGTTTATTGCAAGCCGTTTGGGATTGTATAAGAATCAAACAAAGATGTAAAATAGTCATAATATAATGACCCTCAAGAAAAACGCACTACACGGTCAACATGGCAGAGGTTTGTGGATATCGTCTATCAATGCAAAAGACCAAGTTAAATAGTTTGGGAGGCAATATTCAGACTGATAACCTTCTTGTGGCTGAATGGGTTAGTGAAAGTCCTGAGTCCTCGTCCGTCGCTGGTCTTAATAAATTTCACCGACGGTAATCATCAAACATCAACTAAAATTCAAACTTCAGTAACATTTATGAAAATATATTACATAAAGGTAGAGCGAATAAAAATTAAAAAGGGCATTTGAAAAGCATTTACATTGTATATGAATCACGGTGATGTGATAAATTTCATGAGTTTCTGTATTTGTGATAATAAACGCAAAATAGTCAACAAGAGGTTTGTGGATATCGAAATCCAAATGCAAAACACCTTTAGTTCGACGGGTGAGTTGATAGAATTCACTTATCTTCAATTCATGTGCCGAATGGGTTAGTGCCCTCCATTTACCGCTGAGTCCTAAGTCCGTCGCTGGTTATCAGTTTTATTAATTTGATTGATAACTAGAAAATTCTCTCCAACATATATGAAAAATTCCTATTACCGTTTCCTGGTCTAAATTGGCAAATTAATGGAAAAAACATGTTTGTATTACTTTGATTGTATATTAATCACTTCACTGTGATGGTCAACAAATGAAATACTGTTTTTAAAACATTAAATACAAAAATTTATTTTTAAATTCAAAATCTATAATTATAATTCATATATCTGAAAAATATTTATATTATTGAAATATAACACAAATTTAATTAATTCTTGATTAAATTACATATATTAATTTATATATATTAAATAATAAGCAAATTTATATATTATACTTACTAAGATTTGAAAACAAAATCTTATATAGTATAATTAAATAAGTATGCAATGTTAAATTATACAAGACATATTTAAAATACATATAAATATATATTATATATAATATATATATATAAAAATCATATATATATATACAATAATATAAAATATACAAATATATACCAATATATATTTCACTATATATATATATATAATATACCTTATATACCATGGTAATAATAATAAAATTCATATACCTTACACTGCTTAGATTCACAAAACACACTTTACATATGTTGGGGCCATTGCATTATATATATTCAGATCTCAAATATATTAATACCAGTGACCACAGAAATATATATATATTAATAATTTCTCTATTTTGATATCAAAGAGGACACAAAAACCCAAAAAACTGTCATTTATTCCTGTCAGAATAATGTCAAATTTTTGGAGGGCTGTCCAAAATAAATAATAAAAATTATACTAAAGTTTAAAATCTAAAATTAGAAATTCGCCAACAAAACCAATTTAAAACACTGAAAAGAACAGAAAACAAATTAAAAAGGACAACTTTAGAACACAAAATCCCTAAAAAGTATCTTAACAAACTTATAAGCACAAAAGATAAGCAAAACTGAACCAAACTACCAAATGACAATGTTAGAGACTGACAAGATATTACCAGTGGAAAAAATGTTAAGTAAGAAATGATGCCAAGAACCAAAGTGGTTTTCTGTACAGGTATAATGCTGTTGTGAAAACTCTATTCACGGCCACTGAAACTCTTATGCGACCCACGAAACTTTCAGCCGATGGCCTGGTGGTCCTTGTTGTTGGCACCTTTCGGGGGTGCATAAGCACGACCATGGCTAAGCTTAACATTAAATAAAATAAGGAAAACTACTGAGGGTAGAATGCAGGAATTTGACATGTTTGATGATTGGAGATGATCAATTCTACCATTTGCAGCCCTTAGCCTCAGTAGTTTTTAAGATCTGAGGGCGGACAGACAAAGTGCAGATGGACAGACAACAGAACATATCTCAATAGTTTTCTTTACAGAAAAAAAAAGGTATCCCAGGGGGTATCAAAAATGTCCAAAACGTATCCATTTCCTTCAAAAACGTATCCATAATGTATCCATTATTTTAATTTAACAAAACTGCTGCATTTCTGCTACTAATAGTACATTTGTAAACTTACATACAACTTGAAGAAATTTCTACGTTATTCTTCTGGCAATGAAGAACAATTCTTCCCAATCCCATAGTCTGTCTCGCCCTTGCAACATATTTTCTGTGTAATGTTTTATTCAATGATTCCTCTTGACTACTGAGTTCTGAAAAGATATTTAATCATTCACCACGAAAAAAAAGTGTAACAAGGAACACAAACAACGTTAACACCGAATTTAAAGGATCTTTCCTGGATAGTGACCCCCACGGGTTTTAACCCAGTATGTATATACCCACCTTTGTGGCATGTTTAGTGCAAGCCCGTTGGGGATTACCGTAAAAGCATAAACAAAAGAATGTAAATATCATAAGATAATGACCCTCAAGAAATATTAGTACTAGGTAACGACACCCGAACTTTGTTGGGTGTCACTATCCAGGAAAGATCCAAGTTAAATAGTTTACTCTACACTGCAGACTGAAAAGTTTTACTTACCTCTAGTGTATCAAGAAAGTGACTGAAATATGTGGTGGTGTCTTAATAAATTTTACCGATTATAATCATCAAACAACAGCCTAAAGGTTCAAACGAAAGCGATTAAACATTTCTAATATATAATCATAAATGGAAGTGACGTAATAAAAATGCAACTTAAAGGGCAAAATGAAAAGACATTTACATTATACAGTAATTTAGACTGTTACCAGATTTCCTGACTTTCTGTATTTGTGATAATAACGAAAAATAGTGAACAAGTGGTTTGACATACTGAAATATTAATCTACTGGAAAGCAGCTTTAGCAGAGTGAATTATAGAATCACTAGTCTTCAATTCATAACAGTGAATACCCCCTCCATTTACTTACGCTGTATTTAGCTTGTTCCTATTATCAGTCTTTATTAATTTGATTGATATGGGAGAAAATTCTCTCCACTGCAGCAGAGGAATGCGGCAAGACTAACAATTCCCACTTTGACCGTTTCCCTGGTCTTAATTCGCTTCAGCAAAACTAAAGGAAAAAACATGTTTATTACTTTGCCTTATGAGCACAATTAATCCTATTCACTGGTGGTCAACAAATGAAACAGTTTTTAAAAACATTAAATACAAAAATTTATTTTTAAATTCAAAATCTATAATTAGAATTCACATTCTGAAAAAAATTTACTATTACTTGAAAACAACACAAAATTTAATTAATTCTTGAGTTAAATTACAAAGGTTAATTTATCAAGAAATTAAATCAATCAAGCAAAATTTAAACTATTACGACTTACTCAAGATTTGAAAACAAAATCTTAGTAAGTGAAAATTAAATCAAGTATGCAATGTTAAATTATCAAGAGGTATTTAAAATGCTAGGCAAATAAATGTTAAATCACCAATATATGAAATGTGAAAAATCAAGAGATTGCAAACAATAACACTCAAAAATACACAAAAGATTTACCAATAATAATTTCACTAAGGCAAAATTTCCCTAATATACCTTATTATACCATGGTAATAATAAGTAAAATTCACTTTACCTTACACTGCTTGAGATTCACAAAACACTTTTTTGTTAGGTGCCATTGCACACTTTTCCTACATTCAGATCTCAAATGCTAAGATTAATACCAGTGACCACAGAAATACTTTACATTAACAATTTCTCTCTTTTGAAGAAAGAGAGAAAGAGAGGGAACCACATGAACTGTCTCTAAAATCAGAATGAACAAACTTTTGGATTCCACCAAGAAATGAAACAATCAGATCACATCATTATTCCTGAGGAAAACGTTTTGGGGCCAACTAACGTGTTAGAACAATGCGTGATCAAAGCAAAGCACTATTATACATGACGCAATTGCCATGTATTTCAGTGCAACACTTGTTTGCATTTCTCAGAAAGGTACATGTCCTTACCAGAAAATCATACAGGACAAAGCCCTTAACGAAATCTCATCACGATCATAACAGATGGCAGCCGGCCAGTCACAAACAGCATGCTTTCAAAACAAGATGAAGAACCAAAGGTGGTTTTCAGAACAGTACATAAAACATTGTGAAATTATTCGTCCTTTTATCTATGAGACAAAACCCTACATGACTCGATTGCCATTCCCTCACTTGTTAATGTGTCATCTTTCGCGATGACAACTGAACCAAAGCACGACATACGAAATCACAAGTACAGAACACTTGTTGCTGAGGGACAAAATGCAAGATCACATACTATGTTATTATTAAAACATATTACTAATTCTAAATTATGCTGTTAAGTTATCCAAATCACTAGCTCTTTTGAGATCTGACACTACACCACATGATATTTCAAAAATTACTGTTACCACACAGAACACATTATAACTAGAATAGTAAACAGATCAAAATCGTGGAATGCTATAAACATTACAAGGCAATATCATGTGTATATATATATATATATATATATATATATATATATATATATATATATATATATATATATATATATTAGAAAATACTTTGAAAATGTGCAAGACATCTATCGAAAATGAAGATTTCTGAGTTTTAGTGGCTAGCATCCAACAGTGCATGAACTGGCATTCTACAATCAATGATGATTAAATGATCGTCCCCTAGTTAACAGCTAAACCTCTCCTGACACTGTGCCTTTTTCATAGTTTTTCTTGTCAGTGATATATATATATATATATATATATATATATATATATATATATATATAACCCATAAACAATAAGTCACTGACAAGAAAAATCTATGAAAGGCACAGTGTGCAGGCGGAGGTTTGGCTATTTAACTAGGGGACGAGTCGTTTAATCATCATTGATTGTAGAATTTCCAGTTCTTTTTCGAGTGGTTTCTATTATATATATATATATATATATATATATATATATATATATATATATATATATATATATATATATATATATATATATATATATATATATATATATATATATATATATATATATATATATATATATATATATATATATATATATATATATATATATATATATATATATATATATATATATATATATATATATATATATATATATGTATATATATATATTTATATATATATATATATATATATATATATATATATATATATATATATATATATATATATATATATATACATATATATATATAAAATGCACTACAAAAAGCAAAATTAGGTGAAGAACAATTATCCTCTCGAACACTCTGAGCTATTATTGTGCATAAATCTACAAAAGAATGACAGAATGCTTCAGAAAAAACAACAGTAACACTGCAAATAAAACAAAATTCATTCAATACGGAAACAGCTCAGAGGTGTCAACTAAATAACAGTTATCATAAGCAACGAGCAGCGCAACAAACATGCCACTGACTTTATGAAAGGAATTATTATCCAAAATTGTTCAAGCACTATTTTAGTATATAATAAATGAGCTTTTAAAAGAAGACATGTCTTAAATGCACAAACACACACGCACACACAAAAACGAGGGATGTTTCACTGATGACTCAAGTTATATTTCAAAAACTGCTATAATCTTTTTAACAAGAATTTATTTTGTATATTCCCTGACGAATATCTGGAGGGTTTTGAAAGATTATAACTTGGAAGCATTTCAGATAATTTTCCCAAAAGGTTATCAACCAGTACATGCTCAAATTTAAACAATAGGAATACAAGTCCCAGCGTACGCTGCACAGCTTTTCTACATAATGACGACTAATTCTTGACATAAAGACACAATGGAAAATACCCTTGTTTCAGTGCGTAAAATTATTTACTATAAAAGGATGGAAAATGAAGTTTAAACTCCAAATACATTTTAAAACAAATGCGTAAGTCTCGGTATGTTTGACAGACATTCATTTTTATTGGGGGGTGATGTTTAAGAGAAGAACTACGCAATTGTGATTTATTTCTTGCTTGCACACTTGTAGGCTTTCTACCTTCTTGCTCTGAAATTTTCTTTCCGTTTATTTTTAAAAACAAAATCGAAACAAACAAGCATGGTAAACTACTGTAGCATGTGGAAGCACAATTTAGCGCTGTCTTTTCCAAAAAACCGTCGCTGGATATCATATTCTCCTGTACAGAATGACGACCATTTACATAAATCACGAGGGCTAATGCACCCCTCGTTTTGTTAGGAACCACGACATTTAGATTATTATCTGTTTGTTTTCCTTCTCTTTTCTAACTGTAATAAACGGTTGTTCCATTTATCTTTCCAGCTGGTCGATTTTTCTTATGGTGGTGGATACATTGCTTATTCTTATTACACCTTGCTTTTTTATGTCTAAGTATAGTACCATTATGACTAAATAATGATACTGAAGATTATGGTAATATCATTTCCATTTGATTCAACAGCCACAATAAAAGTCATTAAGTTATTTACTTTTTTTCTGAATTTCACAAGTTATCATTTTGAAAGGTTTCGATGTTTATGTGTAAATTGAAAAGATATGCTGCCCATATCCTTTGAATTGTAACTATGAAAATCTAGTAGTGCAGTTTAATATCAATGATTTGTATTAGATAGAATTAAGGGCACTATATTAATATAATTGGTAATATTCTCCCATCATTAGTGAGAAGCCACAGTTTAAAATCCGGAGAAAATGGAGAGATCAGTACATTAAAATACGAGGTTTCTTTTCTCTATCTAAGCAATTCATTAGGACTCAGTAGTTAGCTGAATTCTTGTTGAAGCTGGAAAAGGAGTGGGACAAAGGGTTAGCAACAACATCCCAAAACTAACTGTGAATAAGAAGGCAATATAAATAATTGCATCTGATGGTAAAATTATAAAACTAACGATGAGAAATGGAATAACTGAGAATCAATTTCCGTCTTTTCTTTCAGCATTGTTTCTATCTGCAAACGTCAACTATTCCACACTCCATTCGTGACTCATTTTGTCAGTCCTCAACTTTGCACATGCTTCTGTTCACCTTTCTTTGACACTTCACATCACTTCATCCATGAAAATATTAAACACCTAGGAAGACACATGACACACTTGTCTCAGACCCACTGCTTTTTACTTCTAATCAGTGACTCTACCATTGTCGTATTCTCATATTTACTTCGTTTTCAATATGAAAATTCATAATACCTAAGCATTGCCTGTGTCGACACTATCATAAACTTAGTGTCCTTGTATGTCACAATAGCTTCTTCCATTTTCTTTCAAATTATTCATATATCTTTTTTTCAAAACCAACACTTGATCTACACGCCTCTTCTTTGTTTAAATGCATGATGTTTTTCCACTATCGACCCTTCTGACACCAGACTTCGTTTCTTGATTGATATCCTACCAATCACCCACTTTCGCACAGAAAGTAATGTTGTCCCTGTGACTTAGACAGGAAATTATTTTACCTTTTTCTTTCTACTATGAAAAAATTAGTCCTCCCCTCCATATTGCAGCATCTCATCTGTAATCCCATCAACTCATGGTGTCTTTCCATTCTTTAAGCCATGAATTGCCCATATCTCATCTCAACTGTTAAATTCATGAGCATTCGCAAACACATACCCATAAACCGCTCCTGCATCATGCAGCTCGGCATATCTTGTTTTTCCACATTTAAAAAATCTTCAAAACCCACTCCCTATTAACTGAGGACTTTTCACTACAGCATCTCTCCATTTGTATATTTTGATCTGAAATTAGTTGGGTTCGTTACCTTTCCTGTATATTTACTTCCTTGTAGAACAAGTCACTATTCTCCTGGAAGCTCTTGCTCAACTGCCCCCGTCTATTTTTGTTACTTCCTCTCATTTTCTTCTTGATTACTTCACGGATCATCCTGTTCACCTTATCAGTTTTTTCCTCCCATGCACTGGTATATCATAATTTTTGTGGGGCTTACCTTTACCAAACCTTTTATTTCTTCACCACACACACTTGCTGTGTTTATTCACTCTTCTTACACTTTAATGCCCACAAACATTCTCCATTGTCCCTAAGGTCCCATCCCATCATGCGATTTTGTAAATTCCTCGTCTACCTCTTCCATCTCTATGCATTTAATCCGAGCCCAAAAATTATCCATTTCTTCCTTATGTGTTCTTCGCACTTTCCTCTTATCAAATCTATTTGTATTAATTAGTTTTACTGCCAGATTTTCACGGCTAATTAGGAACGTGCGTTATCTGTACGTATCAAATATAATTTGCTCGTATCTGCTACTTCCCCTATAAGAACAAAATTAAATAATATAAAATGTTATGTTTAGAATGTGAGTTACCAAGACTTTCGAGAATTAATAACCAAAATAACACAAAAAACATTACTTGCAAATAACTGCCAGTTTTGACTTGAGAAACGATGATAATATATCTATGAAAGCCAGTTAGAAGTGCTTAACAAAAATCTCCGGTCAGATAACACAAGTGCAGGAATGAAATCAACGTGGCCATACCCAGTTTTTCAGCGAGTCGAAGGGCACAGAGGCTGCTTCATATCCATTTCAAAGTCAGAGGTGAGGAAATACAGTGGCATCGTGATGTTTAGAATTGTCAGCTAAAGCGTGAGCATAGTCTCAGCTTGTAAATTGATATAAATTTGGTTGACTATGAAAGAGGTCAACTTCTTAGAAGCGTTTTCATGTTAAATGTTTCAAGACAGAATCATTACTAAGCATAACAACACGCTATTCCATAATTAAGAAAATTTTAGATTTCGTTTGGGAATCGGAAAGATGATTCTTTTCATTTATGAAGTATTTTCCGTACTTAGCTTAAATATAAGTTCCAGGTAAGTATAACTAGAAGCTACCTTTCGTAAATGCAAGAAATATTATGTCTTCTTATACTTGTATTTTAATTTGATTAAAAAACTGTAATTATCATGAAACCCTTTTTGAAAAATTTACCGATGCAAAAATATTTAATTCCTATTGAATATATGATAATGTGTTAACAATAAGATTGCGTTTAGCATCTTTGTTTCCTGTTTTACGATCTGTTAAGGAATTGAGTATCCTTTGGCATCAGATGGTTCCCGACAAGGCGCCATTGTTAATCCCTGTTGAGTTTCATCCCTTTTGAAAATTGGTCGCTTTCAGACAATTCAGTACCAGACCACCCAAATTCTTTTGAACAAAGTATTTTTCTCTCTCTTTTTAGTTTTTCTTCCGCAGTCCTTTGTCTTCAATACTATCTTCGAAGAGGAAGAACTTCTATTCCAGTATGTTCATTCTCCGCCTGCTGCTTTTATCGACGTAGTTTAATTCGAAAACCTCGGGCGGACCGACTAAAACAAATGAAGGCATTCAAACTATCTGCCTGCTTTCTCTGCAAAAGCCGCTTCGGCAAAATGCAGTCAATATTTTTTCTCCTCTCGGCTGCATTGCTAAATCCTTCCTAAACTTCTACAATACAAGCAATAAATACCGCATAGTACACTCACACTCCACTCAGACCCCTTAATCTCGTCTGAAGCTAAATCTGTTTCGTCACTTATTTACTGAACTTTATATTGAGTTGCATTCGTTGGTTCATCGAAATAGATTCCATCTTGAAGTAACCTTACTTTGTTTAATCTATTTTACTCAGCTTAAGGGAAATAAATTTAGAGACGTTTCGAATCCTTTATGGTCGTCCATCATTCCCTTGTTTCATTTATGTTTTGCATTACTAACTCAAGTGTATTTACTGTTATTGGTAACTGCTGAGTCATCTGGTGTTACATTTAGTTGCCTTTCTCCGATGTGACCATTTGATTAGTTTTGTGAATAATTCCATCAGAGCTCCTTCACCACAGCCTTTCACAGGATTGGTGCTCCGACTGTCTTGCCTCCAGGCACGCTATGATTTTCTTTTTCGTTAATCATTTTATCTACCTTTTTATCTATATTATATCTTATGATTTCATATATATATATATATATATATATATATATATATATATATATATATATGTGTGTGTGTGTGTGTGTGTGTGTGTGTGGGTGTGTGTGTGTGTGTGTGATTGTGTGATTGTCTGGGTGTGCACGCGTCCGTGTCTATATGCATGTATGTGCCTATATAGTAGTATCTTGTGCTATCGTACTAAGGAATGACGCCAGAAAGTTGCATGCGAAGGTTTTCTTTTTGAAATCTGGAAATCTGGATATCTGGGGACAGGCACCACAGTAATTTCTGGATAAAAGGGACAGTCATCACAGTAATACCAGGATAAAAGGGAGAGACAGCACAGTAATGTCTGGATAAAAGGAACAGTCATCACAGTCGTACCTGGACAAAAGGGACAGTCACCAGAGTAATACCTGGATATATGGACTGACAGCACGGTAATATTTGGATATAACGGACAATCACCAAAGTAATATATGGATAAAAGGGACAATCACTACAGTAATACCTGGATAACAGGGACAGACATCATAGTAATATCTGGTTAAAGGGACAGACAATACTTGGCTAATTAAAGGGGACAGACAGCATAGTAATACTTGGATAAAATGGACAGTCACCATAGTAATATGGGGTTAAAGTGACAGGAAGTACAGTAATACTTGGTTAAAGGTGTTAGACAGAGAAGTAATACCTGGATAAAAAGGACAGTCACCACAGTAATAACTGGATAAAGTAATAGTCACTACAGTAATACATGGATAAAAGGAACAGACAGTACAGTAATATTTAGATAAAAGGAACAGTCACCACAGTAATGTCTGGATAAAAGGGACAGACAGCAAAGCAATATCTGGATAAAAGGGACAGTCACC
>NC_089785.1:1544396-1574396 GCF_040412425.1 Macrobrachium rosenbergii
AACCAGAGCCAAACACTTGCTCAACAGACCACAAATAATAACATTAAAATAACCTGAGCCATACACTTGCTCAACACACAACAAATAATGACATCAAAATAACCTGAGCCATACACTTGCTCAACACTGTCATATAAAAATTTTAATAATACCATTATAACCACACAGGAAGCAGAAACGATAATTACACACTCAATCATAAATAAACAATGCTGTAGTGTTCACGCTCATAATTATGGGAATCTCGACACAGATATTACACCAATCTGACTGATAAGAGAGAAAACAGCAGGAGGAGACACGTTAGCTAAGATACAATGTTGAATCGAAGAGGTTTGGGTATTCAACTGAAGAACCAGCTGCTTAATGAGCAACAACTCTAGAATGGGTAGTTCGTGAGGGTTTTGCGTTTGCCCTATGATGTAAGTTTGCAAAACCCATATCGAGAGAGGTGATTTTTGCAAAACCCTCACGAACTACCCATTCTCTAGTCGTTGCTCATTAAGCAGGTAGTTTCCCAGTTGAATACCCAAACCTCTTCAATCCAACTGTATCTTAGCTAACGTGTCTCCTGTTTTCTCTCGTGTCATTCAGTCTTCTTCTCTCTGAACTGAAGGCTGGTCGGCGGTTTTAGCTTTTAAATATATTTTTAATTGTAAATTTTAGTCCTTTTACTGCTTTTTGATTTTTAACAAATTTAAGATTGTTTTATAATTTTGTGATGTTTATTGACAAATTCCCAGAAGATGTAATAAAGGTAATATTAAAAAATGTCAGAACAAAGATAATACAAATGTAGAAAATGGCCTGCTTCCTTAGTCAACCTGTGATTTGAGATATTATATATATATATATATATATATATATATATATATATATATATATATATATATATATATATATATATATATATATATATATATATATATATATATATATATATATATATATATATAATATATATATTGCATGAGGGAAACCTCTTCCTCACCAACCCTCCCATCACAATTACAATAAAATAAAGCATAAGTGTAAATATTTAAACATCTTGTGAATTCATAATAAATAAAGAAACTGTGGCTAAATAATTCACCCCTCTTGATTTCTCTCTCACCCCTCCCTTGGGTAAGCTTTAACCTTCCTTTGACTGAGTGATCTGCCAGAGACCTTCATTCCAGGTGTGGTCCTATGGTGATTAATCCTTACCAGCACAGGAGTGACTCATGAGAGAAAGCGTGCTGGGACCATGACACCTGGGCATGCTTGACCATGCAAGGCAGCATGCCCACCAAACACCTCGTGCGAGCCCTCTATAGAAAATGGAGTACCAGCAAAGACAACACCACCTGGATGAAGTGGTCTCTTAATCCTCCGATGTTACTAAAGGGCGCCACGTGGGCAGATCAACCTCAGAGACGATGGGTTACCTACCCAGGACACTTGCAGTACTCTTGCTCCCTACGAGCTGCCTCCTTGCTTTCCCACGTGGCTGGTCTAGAAGCCTGAGTTACTTTTGTGGTGAACCCCCCACCATTCATTACCACCCTCCACTGCCGACGCCTTTTGACGAGGAACCCCCATCTCCCGAAGAAGGTAATGTATCTGAATTAAAGTTCTCGAAGTCTGTCACATATCCTATTATTTTCTCTCACTATTTTTTTTCTTAGTGTGATTTACCTCAGAGAGACCTGTGCTCCTAAGTAAAGTGCATAACCTCGTAACGTAAGTGTATTAACTAGCGCTGCAGCATTAAATTGCTTGGCACCATAAGTGCAATCCCCTCAATGCCCTTTAATTACACCGTTGACTATTTTGTAACTTGCATTCTCAATTGCAGACAGGAGTGCTTGCTGTGGAACTATCTCATCATCTCATGTGTGCACAGTGGCTTAACCACGGTATCCCCAATTGTGGTGCCATTTGAAGCGCCCCCCTCCTTCCATACATAGCATCGTGAATCTTTCATCTACTGTATAATTGATTTGTTCGGCAGGACTGTTTCCCTGTCCATTATCATCCCCATTCTTCTCAATAAATGTCTACCTGATCATTCTCTCATTTGAAGAAGGCCCTAAGCCGATATTTTCCTCTGATATACTTTTGTCTGAATCCAGAGCTAGAAGTTAGATACTTATACCCCCCAACTCCATGGTAAGTTTCAATGAAACTCAATTAAAATAATTCTGTGGACTTAAATCAGCCAAGCTGACCTCTGGTCCACATCAAAGCCATGGAAATGTTTATATATATATATATATATATATATATATATATATATATATATATATATATATATATATATATATATATATATATATATATATATATATATATATATATATATATATATATATATATATATATATAATATATATATATATATATGTATATATATATATATATATATATATATATATATATATATATATATATATATATATATATATATATATATATATATATATATATATATTTATATATATATATATATCTATATATATATATATATATATATATATATATATATATATTTAAAATAATTATATATATATATATATATATATATATATATATATATGAAAATAAGAAGGCCATAAAACACTATTTAAACATTGAAACCATATATTTCACTGTGAATATGGACAGGTGGAAAGTTACAATGACTTAAATCAAGAAACGCCAACATCGGAGGCCCAAGGCCACACCTTCATGTTTTTGTATATATACCATTGTAACTGTCCATATTCCAGAACAACAGAAACAAGCCAAATATATGGTTTCAACGTTTAAATAGTGTTTTATATTTTCATATTACACTGTAGTATTACAGGAAAAGACATTCATATATATATATATATATATATATATATATATATATATATATATATATATATATATATATATATATATATAATTTATAAAATTTATACACACACACACATATGTAAAGAGACAGAGCGAGTGGAATTTCTACCCTCTTCTCTTGTTTTTCATTGATAAAAACCTTTTGATTCTGGTTTATCCTATGAACGATGGGAAAATTGCGTGTTTTTATACCATGAAATTAACAAAATCGAAGCTGATCATGATTAGGAGACAAAATAGCCTCTTTTTGCAAAAGCAAAGTGTTTGAAAGGAGATCAGAACACCTACAGAGCAAAACAAAACCTCTAACAGTAAACTGCACAGATCTCAGATGATGTCTGGATCCATTTTGAAATTTTTAGACAATTTACCAGATTGGTATTCTTGTAAGTAGACTACAATATAAGCTTTGAAAAAGTTTATAATCACTTAAAATTTTTGTAAATTTAAATAAAGAAGATGAAGAAGAAAAAGATTAAACTGTATATTAAGAATTGCTGTTGCGCGGTTTTCTTCACTAATTTGTTAGTCTTTAAACATTCGAAAATTATTTAGATAAAAAAACCCTTTCAATGAAAGATACCTAATGAGAATTTTCCCGTACCTGAAAAAATGTCGAATTCACTGAAGTCTTTGAGATGATATTTATATATCAAAGCTTCTAAGAAATGATAAGAGAAAAATTATATGCAATGGTGTTAATGCGTTGTTGTATTGTCAACAACATTAATCGAATAGAACCTGCACGTCTGTTGCAGACCGCTGTCGTCAACACCTCTGTATGAGAACGCTTGGGTAAATCCTTTCGACTGTTTTGCTCTTGCATAAAGCATTATGTTTTTACTTTGCGCTTTATTCCTTCAAGCGTTTCCAACTCTTGTTTGTTTTCTTCAAAAGCAAATACTGGCGCGTGTCTCCCTGTCAGTCTGGAAATGCAAATTATTTTAGAGATGGGAAAGATGTTTGTTGAGACTGAACAAAAGTCAAATTATGCGACGGAAGAAGCTGCAATCGTACCGCTGAGGGAATTGTGACGGCATGGCTTAAGCAAATTGTTTTCCGTGCACTCTGTCTAAATTAGAAGCAGACACCAACATACAAAAAGTTATATCAAATCGCAATGACCCCAGAATTCCAACTCTTGCCTGAAGCGTTCTTGTTACAGGAGAGGCGTCTTACGCCAGGTTTCCTGAACGTCTTTAAATTTGGAAGAGGTCTGCTTCTCACGCATGGCTCTTTATCAGGTTTTTTTTTATTGTTTTATGAAATATCTTTGACATTATAGGAGGAAAAACATTTAGGCCGTATCTTATATTAAAGTTGTTCATATGAAGGCATTTTCAGTAACAAAGTGTTCATTATATTTTTACAGATTAAATATATCAAGAAGGATTTGCAATTATAAAGTTAATTCTTTTATAGGTTCGTATTTAACTTTATCAAAAAATAGGAAGACAATCAGGTTTCTGTTCCCAAATCGTAGTGAAAATGCTAACGTGAAATAATAAAAAAAGAGAAAGGGAAGTTTTACCAATTAAGAAATAAGATTAGAGAAAAGTAAAAGTTGAGAGTACACTTTTATCATTAAAAAAAGGTGGAAATATATAACAACAAATGCATAAAAAAGACTGATCGAGTGCCAGATGAAAATAGAGAAACGAATTGGTAAAATGCTTATAAATGTGAATCTGTGATAAAAAAAAAAATAAGAGCGCTATTTAAATAGGTATATTTTGTTCTTTGAAATAACATTTGCCTTGCAGATTACCATTTAACTAGTTTTGCCAACGTAATATATGTAGATTAAAATGGCACTGATGAATGTGCTGTTCTCCATAAAACGTCCTAAATGAAAATCTGTCACTGCCCCCATAAGATAGATACATAGACTCACGCGTGGCAGTATATAACTCTCAGATAACATCAGTTTTTTACGCGATCATGCTGTAAACAAGATAAAAATATGCGAGGCAAATTTCCGTTTCTAGGGGGTTAAGAAATCTTAGGATAGAAAAAAAAAACCTTTATTCAAGAAATTTATAAGGTATTGTAAATGCAAGCGGAAGAAAACCCTTGGCCATGTACTTAAAACTGGCTATTTAATTTTCTTGGGCAATTAATATCCTGATAGTTTAACAAAAATATTTCTAATTTCAAGGGTAATTCGCAAGCTGCCGTTTTTATAAATGAAACTAGACCCACATAATATCCTTATCTCTACCCTCCACACTAATCCGCCCGCCCCCACAAAAAATGCCTCCTTATTGTGATAATTTTTAAAAGCAAGATACTCATCCGTCCATATGTTTCTTGAAGGATTACAATATTCAGAATGCACTCACAGTCAGTAAGCTGGAAACTACCCCAGACCGCATGCATAAATGCTCACATATACGTACAGTACAACGAATGGTAGTCACTATATCTTTTCTATAAACACCAAACAAAAAAGATGAAGCATTTCCCTTTAAGTTTGTAATTTATTGGACAAACTATATAAACTTTTAGAATCAAGACTGTCTAAGTAGTTAAACATTCTTTAGCAAGACCATAGCTATATGAGCAATCGGCAGTTGGTGATTGGTTTAGAAGAAAGCGGCCTTATACTATTACCAAGAGCATTCGTGGTCAGGTGTTAAAACGAAAATTCTCGATTAGAATTCTAAACTCGGACGCACCAAACACAATAGATTATCAGTTTTTAGCTGAATGACATATCCCAACGCAGATCCACTTTCAACATACTTAGATATGAGCATTTTGCATTAATTATATTTCACACCCGGGGCATTACTACTATCCATTTCAGGGACCTCGAGTCATCGTTTTTCTCAAATATCTTTCAAACTAATTATATGATCGAAATGATACTTTAACACGGTGTAGCCTACAAGACACCCCGGCTAATTATTGGTAATATAGTGCATTGTCAAATGGTTTTAGTTAAGGCGTTTACTCTTGACTTACATGGTGTTGCCAAGCATCGTCAAACTGTGCATTCGAACGTCCTTTACCCCCATCCCGTCCTTCCCTCTCCCTTCCCCTCCTCATCCCTCCCACTCCCTTCCCTTCCCCTCTTCATCCCTCCATCAACCAACTTTCCTGGCCTCCCCATCTCCATCCCCTCTTTCCTATCTATGGGGGATAGCGGACGTTCAATTGCGTAGATTAGTCCTGCTGACTCTGCGACTTTGCCTTTAAAAGTCTAGAGTGAACGCCTTAACTAACACCATTTGACAATGCACTATATTAGCAAAAAATTAGCGGGAGGTGTCTTGTACACTGTGTCAAAGTGCCATTTCACTCAAACAATTAGTTTGAAAGATATTTGAGAAAAACGATGACTCGCTGTCCCTGAAGTGGATAGTAGCAATAGTAATTGAACTCTTATTATAACTGGTATAATCTCTCTCTCTCCTCTCTCTCTCTCTCTCTCTCTCTCTCTCTCTCTCTCTCTCTCTCTCTCTCTCTCTCTCTCTCACTAATTAAGAAAAGAGCTGAGCAGAGCCTCCTGTGCATCAGGGAAAAAAAGTCACCAAGAATCCACTTGAGAATAAAGGAAAACTTGTTGATGGATGCGAGTCTCTTGTGCTGCTTCCTCTATTCCCCCCTGGCCTTCGCTCCCCAAACCTTTTCCTGTTTAAATTGGCTTTCGGTTTCCCATAAATGATTATATTTTCCTTTGAAGTTGTCCATTTTAAATGTTTTTTAGTACCCGTCATGCATCGTATATATAAAAAAAGCCCGATTCCATCAAAAGTTTCCAGATTGGGTAAATCAACGCTTGCAAACGGAATTTTCCTGTAAATGAAGATGATATTCATGATGAATAAAGCATTTTCCTTTTCTTTATAATAGGGGTAGGAAAATGTTACAACTTAATTTGGTTACTTATTCCATTTCCACAGGTCTTACAAAAGTAACACCATTTTAGGTCAAGGAATTACTGGAAAATGAAAGATCACACTGAAAAGGAATATAGTTTACAATTTTATTTTCGTTTAGTCATTAAACACTAACTTATAAGATTGAAAATTAAAATATATTTTCAGTGATTTTATAATTCTAGACACCTGTGAGAGATAGAAAAAAAAAAGAAGCCTGTGAGATAGGTTTTAAGAAAATTCGAGAGCAACATCACCAAAAATATAAATTTTTCGTTCCCTAATCATATCATGCAGTAAAGTTCCAGGTCACGTATAAGTGTTTTCTTATTTCTTGTATTTTTTCATCTCCTTTGACGGCATCTCAACTTTTTCTCCCAATAAGTCATACATTCTTTTCACAGCTAGAGACAAGTAATAGCGAGCAAAAAAATCAAAATAAAATAAAATGAAATAAAATAAAAAACAAACAAATAGTCTTTATATATGCAGGTCCTGTTTTTGAAGAAAAAGAAGCAGTAAAAATGATTTAGCCCATTATTGTATCCTGCCAGCCTACTGTTAAGAAATCTGATGCCAGTTGATCGGGAGGGTATAATAAAGAAACTTTCACCCTGTCCGGTGTTATGGATAATCCAGTCTCTTCTAGAGTGAGAAACGTTTTTATTTGACCCATTTGACATGATATATTGCCAAATTAATCCCACGTTTTAAGCCAAATATCCAAATAACATGATTGCCACAATATGATATGAATTTAAATTGACATCACGCTAACAATTTTCATTTTCCAACGTATGGAGATGATGCGCGCAAAATAATATAAATTTTCGGTCAACTGTTCTGGATTGTGTTGGACTGAATTTATAGAAGTTAGGCTAAAAAGCTAAGCACTGGAACAACTTCAGCCATTCGCGCTAAAGAAAAGGAAAAGACGGAGTTGGGGAGATTAGACAGCAAATTAGGGAGACAGGTAATAAATCTGATGAAATACAAAGGTTTAAAGGTAAAACTGGGAGAAAAGCTCACAGTTGCAATAAGCCATAATAGCAGAGAGCTTGGGCAGCAAGGCTGAGAAAGGAAGCGGGAATGGAGGTAAATTAAAAGGTAAAAAAATGGGTGCAGGAGGTAACCTGCAAACATCCTTGAGTAATGCTTACAGTGCACCACGTGAGATCCATTGATGGCTCTATTCCCCTACGGATATCGACCGTTTTGGAGATTGAAGTCTCAATTCTTTTCAACAAAATCTAAAATGATAATTTCATATGTGACTTACTCCATCAAAATTTCGAAAGCAGGGAGAGAAAGAGCGAGGGTCCTACAAGAACGAACATTAAACCGAAACCGCAGTTTTATACTCACAAAATATTCATGTTCCTAAATTACACCAAAATATTATTCTTTGCGTAACGTAATCACCATGCAATGACAGATCCAAAAACATTTTAGCATCATAACCCTAATATCAAAAGATATGCCTACGTTTGTGGATAATATGCAACGAAATTTCTGTCATTTTAAATGATATATGAATAAATGATATATGAATAAACTAGGAAGCGTTTATGGTAAATGTATCTTATTTTTTTCATGAAAAACGACTATGAGATGTACATCAAAATTGATAAGCTTGGAACAAAGTTAAAAATTAAAGGTAAACCGCTTAACATTCCTTTTTCTCGTTATCAACAACTAATTGATGGGATGTTTTTGTTCCTCTTTTCTATTACCAAATGCTGTTTAGGATACTCTGCATAATGGAACAATGTTGTCATTTAAAAAAAGGCATTAAATTTAAATCAGTAGGCTAGCTTACAGACTGTTGTCCAATACACTTAATATAATGTCACATATTGTTTTTAGAAAAAGGAGGAATTGGAGGTGGGATAGTTTTTCTGTACATTTTGAGGATACGTTTTTGAATTTGAGATATTGCATCTTATTTTGCGTTCCAACATTTTCTTTCTTGATTCGTTTCGGGAGCACGCGATGTATATGCTAAAACTTATTCTTTACACTGACTGAATACATGTTTTTGTTCTAAATCTTTTTATTCATCCCCCTTCGTAAGTACTTTATGATGCAGAGGCATCACTGCCGGGGACACGGTTTAATGAAATCTCTGATATAGGAACAAAGAGGCATGGTAATGTTGCTTCTCAGCAACATTACCATACAGATACAAACCACCTCTCGCACTAATATGAGGGCGCTGCTTGACAATCCTGCTTCCACGGTCCAGCATCAAGACTGTGGCCAAGCTCAGAGCACTTACTCTCTGGTCGGAATTCCTTCCCAGGTCTCTGTCTCTTCCTCCCTTCTAAACCAGTCAGCTAACTAGAGAACAACCTCAGATCACTCTACTGACTATAATAAACTATACAGAGCTTGCTAAAGAGAGAGAGTTGTAACTTTCGCGTCTAAACATTACTGTACATTTTGGTTTTAATCCCAATGCTTCCATTACCTTTGGGTTCTTTTCAAGTGCATGTTTTCTTTTTATCATTTTATTTGTTGAACAGGTGCCTTAACAGGATCAGTAGCAGCTTCATCACCTTCCGGCAATACTTGAAAATTAATTTAATTAGTCAACTTCAGTATTACTCACGGCAATTTCTTGGTGCAGCATCTTATATTTTTTTCTTTTTTTTCTTATACTGATATGACCAGTGACCTAACAGCCTAAACAGGTTGCTCACGGAGTCCACCCAGTGTCGGTGAAGCTGTGCAGCCTTAGGGTGCGTTCACAACGCCATACACGTCATAAATACCCATGGGCAACTTATCGCAAACACATCACATACAAGTTGAAAACAAGTCAATGACGTATTAGTGTTCCTGGCTAGTGCTTCATATGACTATCCAGCATTAGCTCAAGATTCGTTCCCCATTTACAGTTGTTGCCTAGTTTCCAACCTGTTTGTGATGTGCATGTAAAAAGTTCCAATAGGTGTTCATGACATGTTTTACTGAAGTGTGGACGCAACTTTAAAGTGAAGAAGTTGTAATATGTAGATGTGGCATGAAATCAGTAACCTCCCGAGAGCAATGTTCAATACACGATTTGTCGCCAGTGACTTTGCTGTTCTCTAAATATATCATTCTCTGACTTTACTGGCTTTCATCGTTGATTTGCTATATGACGCTGAGCCCCTTCAAAAATATTTGGTTGAAAAAGGATCGATCCAAACCTGGATGACTGATACTTACATGAACAAATACTTTGACTGATTCTTCCATGCACACACCCTTTCTATACTCACGTTTTCTCTTTGAAAATATATTTTAGAAAAAGGAGAGACTTTCCTATTTTTACTCTACCTCCTCGCCTAATAGAGTATGCAGTATGATAGCAGCAAATAATTTATGCAGATTCCATCACCATATTTTTCGGGCCCAGGTGATATAAAGATAGGAATCTTATTTATTTTCGCACGGTCGAGGAAAGTTATAATTTATTCCACTCTTTTAAGGTCAAATGTTCTTTTCTTTAATCATTATTTTTCGTAAATTTAAACATACAATAAAAGATCTGACTTTCAAATCGAAATTAAAATAACATTGATTTAAAACCTCTTTCTTTGCAAATATTTAAGCTTAAAAGGAAAGTTACTCCTTTTTCAAATACCTGTACGATATGACGTCCAGAACCATTTTTGTTGTTGATGTTGTTTACGTTAAAATAATGTTTACAATAATGCTTACTATATATGGAATAAAGAAATAGCTATCGTATTTCGGTCTTTTTTTTTAACTCAACATTTTCCCATTTTAACAGAATTATTTCGCTAACGGAACTCGATTTCTTTTGTTGTAGATATTCTGTGATATATATACACACTTTTCCATATTACTATTCTTTAAATAGAAGGGGCGGTGATTGAAGGATTAACATGAATGCTATACTTATTCATCATGAATGCCAAGTTTTGTTATCTGCTGCTTCTTCTCTCTCTCTCTCTCTCTCTCTCTCTCTCTCTCTCTCTCTCTCTCTCTCTCTCTCTCTCTCTCTGCCTATTAACTCTTCTCCATCCTAGTGAAATTGCTTCATCTTCCCTGCTGTTCTGAATGCCTTTGGATGTACATTAAGAATAAACTTTATATAAAAACCTTTCTTAGTTGAAGCTTGAAATTCAGTATCCGCCAGGAGGGAATATAAACTGAAAAAAAAAATCAAACATTTCATATTGAATGCTAGAACAAAAAAGCATCGAGACCTGATAAAAGTACCGAGACCTTGACTACGGTATTGATAATTGCCATTCAGAGGCCATTCAGAGAAAAGTCCATTGTTATAAAATTACCTAAATGAACAATCATTATGAAAGAGATGACTATGAAACATTTGAGCCAAGGCAATCCTTGTCTCATGATGGGTGAGAGTCTCCATAATCCTGGAAAGGTCAGCTCATAAAGATGTATCGTCAATATCATACTAACATAAACACACGCAGCGCACGCACAGAAACAAGAGTAGAAATACTGTATCCTTGCAATTTCGCTGACAAAGGAGAAGCATCATCTGTTTGCCCTTGATAATGATTGAACTTCGTTATCAAATATTGCCCTAAACTTTGTCGTCTTCGAGATTCAGTCTGTTTTAATCAAGAAACAAGAAATTCTGCCAGAGATAAATAAATAGAAAATAACAGTGCTCTACCCTCATTTACCCCATAGAAATGAGCCCAAAAAAAGTCGCATAATAGGCTTTAGAAAAGTAGAATATCTACAGAGAATGAAAGTATTCATTGATGAGTAACATTACAAAGAAAAACAAGTAAAAATGGCGATGAAGTTTCTTCAACTCGATCGAGTTTTCTATACAGTGTATAATGCTGTATGAAACTTTTAGCCACTGCCCATGAAACTCTTAGCCGCGGCCCATTAAACTCAGCCACGGTCCGGTGGTGGCCTGTGTTGCTGGTACCTATAGCGGTGCCAGATGTAAGATTATGGGTAACTTTAACCTTAATAAAATAAAAACTACCGAGGCTAGAGGGCTGTAATTTGGTATGTTTGATGATTAGAGGGTGGATGATCAACATGCCAATTTGCAGCCCTTTACCCTCAGTAGTTTTTAAGATCTGAGGGCGGACAGGAAAAGTGCTAACGGACAGACAAATAGCCATCTCAATAGTTTTGTTTTATAAAAACTAAAAATGGGTAAAACCCCCAAAATCCCTTGGATTAAGCATTAGTCTTCATTGACCCTTTGCCATCACTCGTGAAATCCACCTTACTCATGAAAATGATATTACCTTCCAATAAATTATTACTTTAGTAAGTGAAACAGTTCTTATTTGAACTCTCTTAGATCTGAAGGATATCCTTCTCCATTCATCAAATAAATGTCCGACCTCCTACTACCTCTAAGTTAGTCAGCATTCAGTGTAGCATAAGAAGCAAAATAACAAACGCTATTTTGCTATAAACTATTTACCTTGCATCCCTTTGAAACATGGTTTAGATTTAATGGATTTTTACAGAGAGCAAAAAAGTCTAAAATACAAAAAAAAGATAGATTCATATAACCATCTATTTCCAAAGGATCACTCTTCAATAAGATACAGCCCATCAATTTCTTAACACCAATGACTAAAAATTCATTCTTATTTGAACAATAGGTTCCTGTCTCTACCTTGAGCACCTCCTTCCCTAAGTGGAGGATAGGTCATTGAATTGTAAAGGAAACTAACATTTGTGATTATGGCAAAAAGTTATTTTTTTCACAACTTGTATTCTGTTATAACATTATAGTGATAAAAATTTCTGACGAAAAATAAGTAGTGTTGCAGATACTGTGACTAGGAAAAGTAATTACATTAAACTTTGCTGAAGCAGATGAAAAGAAATAAAGAAAACATTAGAAATGTGTTACTGCTCCTACCTGGTTAGTTGGGGACTGAAATGCTTCTTTCAAATACGAAGACTCAAAGGATGAAAACTAACTCAGAGGCTAAGTAACTTCTATCTTCCGAAAATGAAACCGACAGATATAAAAATTTTTATTTATGGGAGAATTTGCTTTTCCTATTTATCTTCCAAAGGACATTCAAGGTTGGCTTAGCTACCTTTCTGGAACAATATCTAGAGGCCAAAGAGCACGAGAAATTCCGTTATACCTCATTCTCCAGTCACATACTGTATGCTAACCTATTAAAATAACCACTGTATTTCACATTACACAAATAATGTACAGTAACTGACAGGGTTTTCTAGATATTTAAAATAAAAAAAAATAAGTTGGCATTAATCATTTCCAGTTTCCACCCAGTTCACAAACAGTAAGATTCTAATGACTTACAATAACGTCATAGGTATGATTTTTTTTTTTCATTAAGAAAGAAATAGTGTGTAGGACCCTGTTTGGGCCCTCCAGGCATCCGCCGTCCGAAACAACAAACTTGATCTACTGCAGAACATCGAGTTTCCCCAGAAAACACAAATTAAAGATGGACAGGTGAAGCAGTGATTTTCATGCATTTGCAGGAACTGCAGTATCTCATTTGTACAACCAAAACCAACTGTAAGTGTAAAACGCTTCAAGCTTTCGAACCATATGTGATGGAGAACTTTCCTTATTTTGTACAAAGAATTATTAGCTGTTTTCCTGGTATGAGAAAACACACCTGACCACAAGATTATGTCAGTCTTGCCCTGATGTTAGATGCTGCCTTTCTGTTCACAAAGTCTGTGCCTTGTCAGAAATTTGTGACATTAAATTAGTAAGTACCCAGAAGCTGCCTCCTACTCACCTCGTCTCCACGCTGGTGACCACAGAGATGATCGACATTGGCAACCCAACCAGCGACAACACCACAGTTGTATCCGTCTGTCTGCCCCCATTCACGACGCACAACCCAAATGCCTAGTTTTTTCAGAGTGGAGACCATCTTAAGATCCAAGAAGATCATGGCATCATCATGCAAACCCGACGCCATCCTCAAGTTCCTGCTGGATGACGTCTTCAAACAAATCACAGAGTGGCTAGCCGAGCCACAGACCACCATCCCATACGAGATGTTGAAGGCACAACTGAGGTCGTCCTTCAGTTCATCTGTGCCGGACATTGTCAGAAACAACTCAACCACCTGTAACAGAAGCTACCCCACAACCACAGCATTAAAGCAACACAGAACTGGACAGCGAGCCAGAGGGCCCCATCGCTCCCATACACCGCTTCTGAAACTACAGGAAGGAGAACAAAGATAAACATAGGACCAAAAAAGAAAAACGTTGAAAGGGCCTATGTTTCTTCCACTGAAGATTCGGGAGTGAGGCTCGAAAATGCGAGAACAGCTACCTGATATAAAAAAACATGAAAGAGGGACACAGCAGAAGCCCAAGCAACTAACTGTCAACGATGGGCAAATGGGAGCACTGTAGAGCCCCACTTGGGGCCTCCAGGCATCCGTCATCCAAAACTTGACCTACTGCAGAACATAGAGTTTCCACAGAAAACACAAATCAAATTTGGATGGTTGAAGTAGTAATTTTCATGCATTTGCAGGAATCTGTAATTGTGAAACGCTTCAAGCTTCCGAACCATATGTAATGGAGATTTGGAGAACTTTCCTTATTTTGTATAAAGAATTGTTAACTGTTTTCCAGGTGTGAGAAAACACACCTGACAGTAAAATTATGCCAGTCTTACTCTGATGTTAGATGCTACCATTCTGTTCATGGAAGTCCATGTCTTCTCAGAAATTTGCGATATCAAATTAGTAAGTACCCAGACACTGCCTCTTACTTTGTATGGTGAAAGAATTGACATTAACTGTGACAACACTCCAGCTGTCTGTCTGATCCATGATGCACAACCCACAGGCCTAGTTTTTCAGTAAAATCTTCATGCCAAGAAGATCTTACTCTGATGTTAAGAATGCCATCCTCGAGTTCCTGCTGGACGGTGTCTTCGAACAAATCACAGAGGTGCTTGCCAAGCTACAGACCACCGTCGCGAACAAGATGTTGAAGGCACAACTGAGGTCGTCCTTCAGCATACCCCCTGCCCTCAGTGCCAGTAAATTCCTAGACTACTCTGGATCAGCAATAGGAGACCATACAGCTGTCACAAGTCTACAAACAACTACGACAGTTGATAATGATCCCAGCTACAGATGTTCAGCCAGAAATGACACTAGACCTTGTGAGAGAGGTCCTCCTGACAAAGTTGCCACACCAAACAGTCGCTGCATACTCAACACATCCAGCATGCCCCTTGACGAATTCCTGAAAATGGTAGACACAGTTCATCTGGCCAAGACATGGCCAGAACCAACTCACCCACCTGTAGCAGCAGCCACTCCACAACCACAGCATCAAAGTGACACAAAACTGGACAGCAAGCCAGAGGGGCCCATTGCTCCCTTACACCACTTCCAAAACTACAGGAAGAAGAACAAACATAAACATAGGACCAAAAGAGAAGAACGTCCAAAGGGCCTGTTTCTTCCACTGGAGATTTGGGAGTGAGGCCCAGAAATGCGAGAACAGCTACCTGCTATTAAAAAACATGCAAGAGGGTCACGGCAGCAGCCAAGCAACTAACCGTCAGCGACGGCAGATTGGAGTACTATAGGACCCTGGTTGGGACCTCCTGGCATCTGCCATCCGAAACAACAAACTTGACCTACTGCAGAACATCAAGTTTCCCCAGAAAACACAAATCAAATTTGGACGGTTGAAGCAGTGATTTTCATGTATTTGCATGAATGACAGTGTCTCATTTGTACAACCAAAACCATCTATAAATGTAAAATGCTTCAAGCTTTTGAACTTATGTAATGGAGAATTGGAGGACTTTCTTTATTTGTACCAAGAATTGTTGACTGTTTTCCAGGTGTGAGAAAACACACCTGACCATAAAATTATGTGAGTCTTACTCTGATGTTAGATGCTACCATTCCTTTCGCAGAACCCCATGCCTTGTCAGAAATTTGTGACATCAAATTAGAAAGTACCCAGACACTGCCTCTTACTCACCTTGTCTCCACACTGGTGACCACCAAGATGATCGACATTGCCAACCCAACCAGCAACAATACCACAGCCACATCTGTCTGCCCGCCCCATTCACGACACACAACCCAGAGGCTTGGACCATCTTCAGATGCAAGAAGATCACAGCATCATCATTCAAAGCCGACGCTGTCCTCAAGTTCCTGCCAGAAGATGCTTTTGAATAAATCGCAGAGTGGCTAGCTGAGCCACAGACCAGCATCACATACGAGATGTTGAGGGTACAACTGAGGTCGTAGGTCCCCTGCCTTCAGTGCTAGTAAATCCTAGAACTACTCATGATCAGCGATGAAGACCAAGAGCCATCACACATCTACATGTAACTAGCCAACAAACTGCCTCATCAAGTTCCATCAACAATTACAGAGAAATGGACTCTTGGCACACAACAACGGTGAAAAGGAACAACAAAACCAGCAAAATAACCTCTAGTTTATTAACATTAGGTAATGTACATATTTACAACTGAGTCAAGTCTGGCATAAATCAACAACATCACATAACCAAAGAGTCAGCAAATAACAAAGATGATCCATTACCATACAAGCAAAAAGTAACTACCTTATAAAAGTGATCCATTTCAGCTTACATCAAACAACTCAGACAGCATAATGATTACAAGTAACATCAATTAACATACATAATGGCATAACCAAAAAAATACACAAATCATCTGAGAAATCAATAAAGCAGCATAAATAATAATCCAAAGTATCATAAATACCAATTCACATCATTCCAAAGTATCAACAAAATCAATTCGAAATATCTGTAATATCCAATCCACCTACAGTTCCTGAACATCTGAGAGATGTCAAGACCACTGACAAACAAAAGGATGATTGCAGAGTGACCATCAAATAACTGCTGAAGTCATCAAAACCACCCCATGGACCAGCATCATCTCCAAGATGTTGAAGAGTCGATTCGACCAAACTGAGAGGAATCATCCTCTCCACTAATGACATGTTCAACTCATCCTTGAACTCGAACGAGTTCACACCCTAAATACTGTAAAACAGGTAACAACTCACATGGATTACTCAGGATTACAAACTTGACTGTCACTACCAAACCAACAACAGAAACAAAAAATAAGCACCGCCGGGAAAGGAGGCATGACAACAAGGAAACAGTCGTTCCAAACAAAACAAGCACTAAGCCTTACAGACAGCTGATAACAATCCCCGCCACAGATGGTCAGCCAGAAACAAACGCTTGCTGTGCCAGTCGCAGACCCAAGCATCCACCATGGCCCTCGATGATTTCCTGAGAATGGTAGATGTTCATCTGGCCAAGACACTATAAGAACCAACTCAACCACCTGTAGCAGCAGCCACTCCACAACCACATTATCAAAGTGACACAGAACTGGGCAGTGAGCCAGAGGGCCCCGCTGCTCCCATACACTGCTTCTGAAACTCCAGGAAGGAGAACAAACATAAACACTGGACCAAAAGAAAAGAATGTCCAAAGGGCATATGTTTCTTCCACTAGAGATCCCTTGACAGCTACCTCCTGAAAACATGCAAGAGGGCCACAGCAACAGCCCAAGCAACTGACTGTCAGCAACGGGCAGATGAGAGTACTGTAGGGCCCCGCTTGGGTTCTCCAGGCATCTGCCATCCAAAACAACAAACTTGACCTACCGCAGAACATCGAGTTTCCCCAGAAAACACAAATCAAATTTGGATGGTTGAAGCAGTGATTTTCATGTATTTGCAGGAATGACAGTATCTCATTTTTACAAACAAAACCGTCTGTAAATGTAAAATGCTTCAAGCTTTCCAACTTTATGTATTGGAGAACTGGAGAACTTTCCTTATTTTGTACCAAGAATTATTAACTGTTTTCCAGGTGTGAGAAAACACACCTGACCGTAAAATTATGCCAGTCTTACTCTGATGTTAGATGCTACCATTCTGTTCGAAAAAATTTGTGACATTAAATTAGTAAGTACCCTGACAGTTACACTGGTGACCACCAAAATGATTAAAAAAACAACACCACAGCCACATCCATCTGCCCGCCCCATTCACGACGCACAACCCAGAGGCTTGGACCATCTTTAGATCCAAGACGATCACGGCATCATCATGCACAGCCGATGCCATCCTTCAGTTCCTGCCTGAAGACGTTTTCGAACAAATTGCAGAGTGGCTAGCTGGACCACAGATCAGCATCATGTACAAGATGTTGAAGGCATAACTGAGGTCATCCTATAGCATGTTCCCTGCCTTCAGTTCTAGTAAATTCCTAGATTACTCAGGATCAGTGATAGGAAACCAAGAGCCATGACACATCTACAAACAACTACGACAGCTGATAACTATCCCCGCTACAGATGGTCAGCCAGAAACAACGCTAGACCTTGTGAGAGATGTTCTCCTGACGAGGTTGCTGTGCCAAACAGTTGCCACGATACTCAAAGCATCCACCATGTCCCTTGACAAATTCCTGAGAATGGTAGACGCAGTTCTTCTGGCCAAGACACTGTCAGAACCAACTCAACCACCTGTAGCAGGGAGTGAGGCCATCCGAAAAAAAAAAAAAACATGCAAGAGGGCTGCAGAAAAACAACTGTTAGCAAATGGGAGTACGGTCAAAGACGGACACAAATCAAAGACGGACTGTTGAAGCAGTGATTTTCATGTATTTGTACAACCAAAACCATCTGTGAAAGTAAAATGCTTCAAGCTTTCGAACTTTATACAATGGAGAACTGGAGAACTTTTCTTATTTTGTACAAAGAGTTGTTAATTGTTTTCCACGTGTGAGAAAACACACCTGACCGTAAAATTATGTCAGTCTTGCTCTGATATTAGATGTTACCATTCCGTCCGCGGAAGTCCATGTCTTTCAGAAATTTCTGACATTGAATACTAAGTACCCAGACGCTGCCTCTTACTCACCTTGTCTCCACAAGTGTGTACGGCATATTGCCGAAATAAATACTTTCATTACAACTTAAAGCAGGCAATAAATGTGAGGTGCAATTTAGAACAGAGAAGAAGGGAGAGTATCGAAACCTGAAAGGGCAAAATATAAACATGTAAGTAGAGCGGTTTAAAAACCCAATGTTCAAGAGAAAGGACAATTTTTTTGAAGTAGTATTTCATTTTGGTAAAAGTTTCATCGTATTATCTTAACTTCCTATGGCTTTTAGGAATTGTGCCTAGCTGTACCTGCAGTCTCCCAGAAGACAGAGAAGTGTGTAGCAAGCTTAAAATTTTGCTTGATAATGTAGTAAAGAAAATCATGGACAAGATATGAACAATTCTATACTACTTGATATTGATTTGTTAAGTGAAAATCGTCAGATTCAGTATACCAGAAGCCTAAGAACTAAATGAAATGAATAATTATAGGCTATTGCCACGGACATGGAATTAAATTGATATAGAAAATATGATCCTTCAATGAAATAACCAATTCTAGCTATTCAAGATAATAAAAATGAATCATTATTCTAAAGGTTAAATAAAACATCAAGTCTCGAATATAAATGATCCGTTTTCCTGAGATATTAAAACAAGAATCATACCTTAGATGTGTCCTAACACAGAACAGGAGAAATTGGTTATAATGAACAAAAGATACTTAAGTTGCCAATTCACATCAACCACTCTTAGCTTGTTGTCCCAAAACTTAGGCTCGGATGATTAGTGATGCTCATTCGAAGGTGAAACAATTATTCAGTAACCGATTTCTTTTATTTTTGCAAACTTCTCTTGCGCAGCCAAAAATTCCTAGAGTGTATTAGAAGAACAGGTTATGTTTAAGATAAGTTTTCATCATAATCAGTTTCTGTTTTGGCGACATCACATTGAATACTACAGTTGGAAGTTACTTTTCTTTGATCTGTCCTTAGATTTGAAGCAGCTATTTAAAACAGCAGATTATCTAACCTCCATCTTCATTTACCTTTGCATGAAATTTATATTAACTGATTGAATTATGATATTCAGACCTCCAAGGAAGCGAGATAGATGAAGGAGATGAAGCAAAATGATCTAAAAGTGGAGTTTGATGAATCTTATAGTTGCAATAAGAAGTAATACTGAGAGAAGTAGGACAGCAAGGCTGGAAAAATTTATGCAGGATTACAGGTAAAGTAAAAGGTTGAAACGTGAGAGCTGCAAACTCCTTTTAATAATGTCTACAGACAGCACATGAGGAACACTGACAGCACTGATCCGCTCGAGGAAATTTCTTTCAATAGGATCATTGAGTTTAATTCTCATGTGAAGTTCATTTCAAAGCTGATTATTCATTTCTTTTATTTCAGTCAGGCTGAGTGTGAGGAAAATCGGGTCATAAAATCGTTGATAAATCGGATGCTTTCTTATATTGGGAAATAAACTGAAAAAAAATTCCTACTTTGTATAAATTAATTTGAATAATATTGGCAAAATCACTCCTCATCGTACACTGGGCTCTTAAGCTAACTGAAATGTGTCCGTGTCTGTTGGAAATATACTATTTTAACTTAGTTCCAAGTGCATTTGTATTTATTCTATAAAAGTGAAACAAATAAGCTGTAACGTTTGAGGATCTACCGTTCGTACGATCTCCACAGGGTGCACATCTCGTCGATATGACTGCCCTTGAGCCTTGGGAACATTTTTCTGACATTTCATAATCAACTCTCTCTCTCTCTCTCTCTCTCTCTCTCTCTCTCTCTCTCTCTCTCTCTCGTCTTTACTCTTGACTATCGACATACGACGTAAACGTGAGTCATACAGAAATATACCAAGGAGAAATGGATGTCGTATAGTTTTAATAGATCAATATCAGATTTACGTCAACCATAAGACCAGGAGAAATAATTCGATGATCAATGAAAGTGCCTGACATGTGGAACAAAAACTATGTATGAAAATTATCACAAAGAGTGTAAGTGTAAGCATTTGTAAAAGGTTTGATGGAACAAATATATTAACCAAAATATTATTCAAGTCAGGGAACTGGAATACAAGGAAACAGAGTAAGAGTAATAGGTGAAGGGACTGGCAGATACGATTAGAATCTTCTGAGAAATTTTAGTCATCGATGAAGATGTTTTGAACTGTTTAGAAGACTTCAGACTTTTAAGCAAAAGTATGCAAAAATGACACTGAAATTCGATCAAGTATGGCAGTACATGTACCACTCCCAACAGAATTTTATCTCAATAACGTTAAACAATCGAGGAAGTGAAAATTTTTAAGAAATATTAGTGTGTATCAGTAACACACCATCAAATTTACGACTCAAGTTACAAGGGAAAACTTGGCTAAGCGGGTTTTTTTCTGAATTAATTAGCGTTCCAATGGTTGGAAGAGCAAGCGTTTCGTGAGTTATGTAACTGAAAGAAAAATTACTTGGAAGGTGCCAGTTTCGCCAACTTAATCCATCCCAAGGTTCCGCCTCTTTACCATTTACGGTATTTAATATGTCTATATTTTCATATAGATCTAACAAGTAACAAACTTTAGTGAAGAAGGTATACAACACTCATTTGAACATTTACTGTTCATTTCAGGGACCCGCTAGTCATCGTTTTTCTCAAATATCTTTCAAGCTAATTGTTTGGTAATATAGCGCATTGTCAAATGGTGTTAGTTAAGGCGTTTACTCTTGACTTTTAAAGGCAAAGTCGCATGAGTCAGCAGGACTAAGCTACACAATCGAACGTCCGCATCCCCCATAGACAGGAAAGCGGGGGCGGAGATGGGGAAGCCAGGAAAATGAGTTGAGGGAGGGATGAGGAGGGGAAGGGAGAGGGAGGGACGAGATGGGGGTAATGGACGTTCGAATGCATAGTTTTGCAATGCTTGGCAACACCATGTAAGTCAAGAGTAAATGCCTTAACTAACACCATTTGACAATGCACTATATAACCAAAAATTAGTGGGAGGTGTCTTGAGCATTGTGTCCAAGTACTATTTCGATCAAATAATTAGTTTGAAAGATATTTGAGAAAAACGATGACCCGCGTCCCTGAAATGGATAGTAGGTCTCGTTTAGAATATTTAAAAAACGAACATGAATATAAAAATTTTTTTTATTCTTATGAAGAGCAACAACATTTATCCAGATAATATGCCTCAAAGGTCCGTGAAGGGACTCCAAAGGTCAGTTAAAAATTACCAAGTAAATACATAAAAGATGAGGGAAATGATTTCACGAACGATAAGAAATATGAGTGGCGATACAGTAGTTGCCCAAATAGCTCAGCAATATCTGAAAGAAAAAATAAAGCTGATATATATTACCAAACATAAAAGATAAAGAAAAAATATTATTTATCATTCTTAATCTCTCTTTATCTCAATAGTCAATATCAAATATTGTCACATAGAATCGTTATGAGTATCAGTAACAGTGAACCCAAAAAAGTAAAAGAAATAAGGTTCCAATACCAAAAAGAATTATTTTTCCAATCGTTCTTTTCTAGTCCTAGAAAATCCAGAAAATGGGATAAAGATAAACGGGGTAAAAATTATACACACACAACATTCATGCAGGCATGCATCTCTCTCTCTATCTCTCATCTCTCTCTCTCTATATATATATATATATATATAATATATATATATATATATATATATATATATATATATATATATATATATATACAATGCCCTCTTAACTTCACTAATTCCTCGCGCTTTTTGGATATGCTTGTAACTACGAAGCCGATATCCAAAGGGAAGAATGAAGAGCTGTGACGGCCGGCCGCGGAAGCGAACCCGAGTTACCTTAATCACAAGGAGGTCACGTTGCCCACCCAACCACGAGAAGGATATAACCTGTTCCTTCCCGCGGCCGGCCGTCACAGGCTCTTCATTCTTCCCTTTGAATATCGGCTTCGTTTTCGTAGTGTATCCAAAAAGAATATATACATATATATATATATAAAAGTGACCAGTATATATATATATATATATATATATATATATATATATATATATATATATATATATATATATATATATATATATATATATATGTGTATATATGTATATATATATATATATATATATATATATATATATATATATATATATATATATATATATATATATATATATATATATATATATATATATATATATATATATATATATATATATATATATATATATATTATGAATATCGTCGATGAATCGCTAACTATTAAGTCCTTATGGCAAAAATAACAGGCAGTAGAGGAGAGAGGGATCCCTATTGACATACGAATGATAGGAGAGTTTTTGGCCAGTAAGGGTCTCATCTTTTCAGGGAGGGATCTTTATGAGTCCCAAGGGGAAACACATCCCAAAACTCAATTTACCACCTACTGAGTTTTTTTACTTTTATGCTGGCCACACCTCTTCCCTTATTCCCAGGTAAAAGCCACATCCGTAGCTTAAAGTGATGTCTCCAACAACAACCCAGGCCTCCCTAACACTGAGGTACCGCCATCAAGGCAGTTCAAGACAGATCAGTCTAGAAGACGGTCAGAACAGGTAACCTCTGCCTGTACGAAACCCCCAGAGCCGGGGTGACTTTTGAAACTCACACTTTCTCACACTGAACAAAAGTACCATTTCCTGGACGTCGCCACTAACTTGGATCACGTCGACGTATGGCTGTGTGTGAACTCAAATCCAGGCAGAAGACAATGTTCCCAGGAAATGAAATTAGTTGGCTAGTATTTTTTTCTTTGACTCCTTTTATTATCTCTCTCTCACATTTATTTGTGTGTCTCATCATCTTAAAAAAGTGTATCTGCATCCCATATGTAGTTCCTTGACAGTGTATAAAGTAATTCTCACCCACTGCCAGTAAGTGAGTAGAGTAAAGGATCTCCCTCCAATTCTTGCATTTATTCAATTACTGAGAGAGTGCAATCTGTGTTAGTCTTACCTGGAATTGTCTTATTCCCAGGAGTGTGTTTAGTGCCGTTACCAGCCGAGCCTTGATTCTGATTCCCGATTGCCTGAAGAAAACAGCCCCTACCAGGTTGATAAGAATTAGCTTAACCTAATTAATTTAGTGAAGGTGTCCGGTTTCTTTGGTAATTTCTTCCATGTTGTGATTGTAAACAAGAAATTACTGTTAAGAACCCCATTTTCACTTGGCAACCTACTATTTCTTTGTTATTTTTGCATTTCTTTAGTTTGTGGGTTTATGAGGGTTTTTTTTTTGTAAGGATAAATATTATTTCAAGGACCAATACACACTACACCTCCCCTAAACCCATAACATTATATATATATATATATATATATATATATATATATATATATATATATATATATATGTGTGTGTGTGTGTGTGTGTGTGTGTGTGTGTGTGTGTGTGTGTGTGTGCGTGTTTGTTTGTGTGTGCGTAAGTATATATTGTGTATATTTAGCTTCCTAAAACACCATTCCCTAATAAAAGGTTCTTTCAGAAGGTGTACCCGATCTGTTTCTCTTTAAGTAACTGGCGAAAATTGTGCTAGTCACTTTCCTATCTTATCCACAGCAGCGACCCCCAACACTAACTATCTATTATTATTATTATTATTATTATTATTATTATTATTATTATTATTATTTTTAATTATTATTAAACCACTAAGTAGCTGACCACTTTTTCAGCTCTTGTAGGGCTGGCCCGAAGGATTACATTAAAATACCAGGTCTATGCCAGAGGCCAAGCACTGGGACCCAACAGATCATTAAGTATGATGTTGAACGAATTAAAATTAAATTAAAACCTGCACATAGGCACATGTTCTCATGGTGGAGCACATATATGCAACAAATTTATTTACTCAACCTTCCTTACATACACACTAAAAAGGTATATTTAAATTCAGAACACAAGTAATATTTTAAAATTTTGTTTTTTTTTTTATTCGACAAATGCTATAAGGGTTTTCGTGCTTTTATTATTTACTTATTTTCATGTTTTATTAATTAAATTACAGTTCTTCAAGAACATCAAAATCGGAACGACTGAAAATGTAAAAGATTGTGACAAAATTTCATGAATTTTTCCCATATTTTTACATGGGAGATCTGATATGTATTTCTTCCATGAAATGATTCTTCCTTGATTTACTTTTTTTTATTTTGCAGATATTTTGTTGTATAGAGGTTTTAATGTATCAATTTCTAGTAATAATACAGTAATTTTTTGTAAAGTTCCTTTTAATATCGGTAATGTTTTATTTATTTTACTGAACTTTCTATTCAAATTATCTAATCGTCTCCCTATTGAGTGTTTTATATTTATTAATTCTGTTAACTTATCGTACCACCATTGAACTTTGTGTTTTGTTGGATGGGGTTTTGAATTTGGTATTGCTTTATCAGCAGCATTTTTAATGAAATCAACAAGAAATTAATTAGTTTCATTATGGTCTTTTAAATATTCAAATGGTGGGATATTTCTAGTGTGCATTTCGTATCACTCCCAATCTGCTTTATAAATGTTATAGTGAGGGACATGTTTTGCTGGGTTATTTTGTTATAAGGAAATTAATATTGGGAAATGATCACTGGTGTGCAAGTCATCAAATGTATTCCAGTCTAATCTGTCAACTATACTTGTTGTACATAGAGTTAAGTCTACTGAGGAAAATGTTCCATGTACTTTTGAAAAATATGTGCTAATTTCGTCATCATTTATACAGCACATGTTTGAATCCATGAACTCTTCTATTTTACTACCTGTTCTATTTGAGTTTGTACAATTAAAGTCCCATATTGGGTTGTGAGCATTAAAATCACCTACTATTAATGTAGGTTCCTTGGTATTGTTAAACAAATCTTTAAGTTTATCAATGTCGAAATTTTTATTTTGCTGGTTGATATAAATTATAAATTATGTAATTACAGTATCATTTTTTATTCGTATTTTAATACTTGATATTTGCAAGTCAGTAAAATTTACAGGTACTCTGTCATGACATACTTTATGTACATATATAGCAGTACCTAAATTTCCCTCTACTTAGGTATATTTACCTATTGTTGATATTGTTTTGTTGGCATGTTGTAAACATAGCATCATTGGTTCATATTCCCTTAGTAATCGCTGTATTTCTCCCATATGTAATCTGGTCTGTAGACCATCTACGTTCCATTGTATAATATAATTATTGAACGTATTACGTTAGTGTGTTCAAGTGTTATTTTCTTTTTGTGGATCATCAATTTGCATTTTTTCTAAAATCCTATTTACAATATTTATTTGCTTTTCTTTATAAGATATTATGTGCCCAATGCACATACAGCCCTTTTTGTGAGTGTCTAAACTAGTGGTTTCTTTATTTATGTATCTTATAAAATTTTTATAGTGTTTGATAAACTGTCCTTTTGAATGCTTTTGTTGTTGTTGCAAATTTCAATGAAACATTCATTACATCCACATGTGTTTTCATGTGTTGTTTCTTCGTTTACTCATGCTGTACCTATTATTGGTGATGGAATAATCTCTTCTCCCATCACATAATCATTCTTGTCAATGGTTTGTTCCTCTGCTATTTCTTTGATGTTCTGGCTATCTGTTTCCATTGGTTTTACTATTACTTTAGGAGACAAAGGTATATTCTTATTATTCTTCAGGTCTTCCGCCTTTATTTTAATGGATGCATCTCTAATAATAGTTGTTTTTTTGTTAGTCGTGGGTGGAGTTCTCTCTAAAGGCCTCTTTTTTTCTTTATTTTCTAATTCATCATAACTATCTTCTAATATTTGTGTGGTGCTTGTATTATCTTCTAGTGTTTCCATTTCTCTTAATATCTCAAATGAATTTAAACAAATATTTGTATGCTTTTCTTGGTTCTTTGCTATATTAATCTCTTCTTGCAAAGTGGTTATTTTTCTTAGAGACTGATCTATCAAGGTTTTGTTACTCTTATCTATTTCCATTTTTGTTTCACTGTTTGATCTAGTTACAGTAGAAAACATTCGTTTTCTAGCAGGATCATGCATTCCTCTAACTTTTAATTGTAATTTGACCTCTTTTATAAGCATTCATGTCCTTTCCTGAAGTAATTTTAATTCTGTGTTGGATATAATAATAATGCATACACTCCTTAGATCTTACATGGCGATTTTGTCCACAGTTAACGCATTTCCGTTTCACCACACCTCCACCGTGTGGTATGTTTGTCAGATCTACAATATGCACACTTAGATTTATTACGGCAATTTTTCCTTGTATGTCCATACATACTACAGTTTTGGCACTGTAGTGGTTTTGGAACATACGGTCTCAGTTCTCTGCTCTGGCCCATGGTTTTAATTTTCAAGGGTGATTCATGGCCTTCGAATTTTATCTTTGCTATTCTCAGTGTTTTTCCATTACTCCGTCCACTGGCTATGTTGTATACTTCGCAATCTTGTACATTGTTGTACCTTTTTTTTAAGGGAATCCAGCAATGCATTTTTTTCTATTGATTCTTCAACATTATTCATCATTATCAGGGAGTACCATGGTACCCTGTACAGTTCATATTGTCATGTTTTTATATGTACCTTTATATTGTCAATATTTTTTATAGTTAAGTAGTTTTCTGACTGATTTTTTGTTGTGGTTTCTATCAACCACATCTGATCTTTTATTTGTCTGAGTGACATTTCAGTAGTTGAATGTCGATTCAACAGGAAGTTTTCTAATTTCAATGCCAAAATTTTCTTCTCTGTTTCAAGGGTCAGGGATCGTGGCCAACTTCCACTTCCAAAGAGGGAGTCGAAGTGAGTCAAGGTTGGCCAAGATATTTGTTTTTTGTGTGTTTGTGTGTTTTTTTTTTTTTTTTTTATTGGAGCATAGGGCTCCAGTGTAATTACATTAGTATTTTTTTCTGAATTTTCCAGAGAGAGGTTGTCAGAGGAGGTTCCAGCGGTACTTGAGGCCCAGGGGTACTTAAATCTTTAAAACCACTAAACATAAAGATTGAGGTAAAGAAAAAAATTAAATAAACCTGAAAACCTTAAAAAGCCTTTCATGGAGCTTATTCTTCCACCAATGACACAAATGAGAACCGACTCCCAAATGCCCGCATCCCTACCCTACCCCACAGGGGATGGCACAACATGATCAGAGTGGCCCAAGTGTAAGCCAAACACGCTTGCTAGGACTGACAATATTACTGGAATACAAACATCCTCACCCTAATCATGTTATGGGCAAACCGGATGGAATGCCGAGAGTCCTATCCCCAGAACCAGAACCCCCTGGAATCCGTAGTCCAGCCCTAGAGAATAGTTCCGCCTAATATCTCTCAGGTCCAAACATTATCGGGCAGTTGATGGCCCTACCACAGTTCCCACTATTTAGCTTCAGATATAAACCGAATCCCAGTTATGATATCTTTTCCTGTTTATCAGGTCCAATAAATTTTAGCAAAAGCGGAAAATTCCGCAAAAATTAATTCAGAGACATACAGAATGATATATGGGACTCTTGGACTCAAACCCGGGAACAGATTTCTGGGGTTTAAGAGCCCCCCCACTAAGTCAAGGTGGTCCCAAATCGAGGGGACTAACTATCTAAAAGCTGAATACTCACAGTTTGTATTAAAGGAGGCGCAATAGTTTCTCTCAGCAGAACCTGACCATATAACTCTTCAAGGGATTTAAGCCTATGTTCACTTACCACTGAATTGAAATTTCTTAACCACGAGACCAAAGATTGTTTTAGGTTTTATGCCCAGTAAAATCAATTCCACTCTCGTTGTGGGGATCTACGCTTCTGTTTTTAGTAATCCACACTTTGCTTCTGGTATAAGATCCCTCAAAGAACCCGAAAATTAAATTCTATCAAATCTCCAGAAAACCAGACAAAATATCTTTGATGAATTTTACCGTTTTCCTAAAAGAGGGATGTTTGATACCACATACGAGGAGACTATTCTCTCTCTCTCTCTCTCTCTCTCTCTCTCTCTCTCTCTCTCTCTCTCTCTCTCTCTCTCTCCATCTTCATACTGATGGGAAAGAGCAAGAAAAAAAAAGATAAGAAAGACACAGTATGCACCCTTTTGAAAAGAGGGAATTGCAGGTTTGGTGAAAGATGTTATTACAAGCACCCCAAGATATGTCACAACTATGAGATCTATGGCAAATGTGCATATCTAGATGGCTATGAAGAGGAATGCAGCGATCTACATCCAAAAATATGTAAAAACTGGAGAGAAGGAAATGGATGTAAGTTTAATAAAAAAAAATGTAGGTACATGCATCCTGTAGCCATGAAAAATCAAAATCAAAATCAAATACATATGAAAAATCAAGGTAAAAATGAAGCAAATAAAGAAAGGAACAAAGACCATGTGATGAAGGCAAAAAGCAAGCCAACAACACATTACGAAATGTCATCACCACGATATAAGGCATCAGCACCTAGATATAGTACAAGGAACAAGCAGTGTATCTATGATGCTAGGGGATGGTGCAGATATGGAGATAAACGCAGGTATATGCACAAAATGAATAAATATGAAGATGGAAGATCAAATATAATGGAAAAGTTGGATTTTTTTATGTACAAATTTCAGGAAATGAAAAAAGATCAACATATCGAACAGGAAAGAGACATGGGAAAATCCTTATTATTACCCATATTAGATAATGAAGATAATATGTAAACCATCATAGTGATGAATGCTCAGGGTTTAGTTTCGAGTAACTCAAAAAGAAAGATAGAGTTCTTAGAAAAACTAACCCAAAATGAAAAAAATAGAAATGATGAATTTAAGTGAAACCAGGTATTCCCAAGAGACTGGTGATGATGACCAGATAAATGGTTTCCAAACTTATAGATCAGATAGAAAAAATAGAAATCAAGGGGGAACTGCGATATATGGGAGAGATGCCAATCAAAGAAAAATCTGTGAGAAATATAGTAAAACAGAATGTGAATTAATAGCGGTAGAATTTGAATCTGAAATATTAGTGAACATTGTAATATACAGACCTCCTAATACTAAAGAATTTGACACAATAATTAACAAATTGGACGATATATGTAGAAATCACAAGGACTGGATTATACTGCTATCCGGAGACTTTAACTTTCCTTTCGTAGAATGGAAAGAACAAATAGGAGACTGTGGTTGTATTTATACATATAAAAAAGAGAGCAATAGTAGCGCAGGAGATAAGAGGCAATTTGAAAAGCTATTAGATATGCTACTAGAACATAACATTCAGCAAATGAACAAGAAAGATAATATTTTAGACCTAGTATTTGTGAACGAGGTGAA
>NC_089785.1:1586896-1609396 GCF_040412425.1 Macrobrachium rosenbergii
TCTCGAGATGTTATTAAAACAAGTATAAAAAGGAAGCACTAAAAATTTTTTGTTTTCGAATTCTTCAGTTTTCATCAATCCGTAAAACGTTTTTCGGGCTTTACAAAAGGTGTTTTCAGTAAAACTGTTTGGATCTAAAAATTCCTAGCTACTGACCAGCAGTGCCCTTAAGAGCATAGCAGAAAAAAATAGCAATCTTAGTTTTAAATGGATGGTTAGAATAAAAGTGAACGTAAGAGCACATATTTGTGGGCTTCCTATAGAGAGAAAATTTTGACTTTCTAGCAGATCTATGTACCAACACGTCTAAGAATGGCAATTTTTCGTCTTCCTTCCTCTGAATGGTGAAATTTATTTATACATACATACATATATATGTGTATATATATATATATATATATATATATATATATATATATATATATATATATATATATATGTGTGTGTGTGTGTGTGTGTGTGTGTGTGTGTGTGTGTGTGTGTGTGTGTGTTTTTTTTATTGCTTTCAAAAAATTATGAAACTGTCAATAATAATTTCAACAAAATAGTAATGAACATCTTCTAAATCTTCTGGGGAAATACCTGCAGAGTTCTCTTAATAGAAAATAATGAACTTAATTTCTTGAACAGTTTCACCATTTTTTTAGTTGGCTAAAAGCAAATTGGGATATTATTACTAGGGTTTTCTCTCTCTCTCTCTCTCTCTCTAAAAGACAAATATATCTCTCTCTCTCTCTCGTTCATCTCTCTCTTCTCTCTCTCTCTCTCTCTCTCTTGAAAATGAGTTAACATTTGTCTTCCATCTGTTTCCCAAGAAACTAACGCTTATGAACAAATTTGTGCACTCTGTGGGGATGCACCGGGAGGAAGGAGAGGTAGACGAAGGAAAAGCTGTATAGACGAGACGTGAAAAAATAAGAAATATGCACAGCCTCAACATCCAGCAGATTTATGTTGAGAAAGTAAAGATCTTGTATACATATATTACACATCTGCTATTTTCATATGACCCTAACCTGCGTTTAACTGTTAATTAATTCCTAACCATTACTCACATTAAAATCATAGACAAATTGCTCTTTACTTAATAAAAAAAATCGTGTGATTTATTTACTAATCTGAAAAAAACGTATTTTCATATTTGCATTACACAAACTGAATATATTTCATTCGTCTGAAATCTACATTCAATATGCAGCAGCTGGGTTCAGAGCTCTCCGACTTTCTTGTGCACGAACAATCATGGTCGAAATTCCACGGGACAGAGAGTTCGGGTGATTCTAGTGAATATGACTCTGGACCCCGTTGTCTCATTCAGGGCACCATTGTGCTACCCAAGAGGTTGTCCGTAACGGAGAGGACCTCACCCACACTGAAGGCATATTGATGTAAACAGTAATTCTCCCAAATGAGTGCTTTTGCTGTTTATGTAGTCATTCATCCATTTATTTATTTATTTCTTTGATAGCTTTATTTTCTGTAAATCATAAACACATGAAATATTAATTTGTTTAATCAGTCTTAGCTTTCGGTGAGTAATAAATTGATTTTGCTGATAGCCTGCATTGGCTGCATGGCCGCACAAAATGTTTCAACGAATAATACAGCTTGCAACCTCTAATGTTAACAAGCGGCAATACACCACGACTGTGATAAAGAAATCCTTTTTAAAATAAGGCAAAACCTGTTTAGGATGGCTAATGTGGAGTGAAGAGAGATTTGGGTTTATAATGCTTTCAGTTTATTTATTGGCAGAAATCATTTTTGTAACAAAATCAAGGAGAGAAATCGTTAAAATTTCCATTGATTCTGTTGTTCAGGAGCAGTTATTCATGGCAATATATTACAAACTCTTGATAGGAAAGTTGATATCTTATAGAAACGTTATTTGTGAAAAAAAGATTACTCTGTCATTAAAGAATACGTTCCCTTGTATGAATTATTTCTATTCTTTTATCGTGATTTTCTGGTGTTTTTCTTATATTCTCTGATTTCTGCAAGCACGATGTTTTCCTGCAAAAACCACACGAGTAGGATGAATGAGTGTTCCCTAAAGTCTACATCGGAGGACGAAGTGGCCATACGTATACATGCCCATACACATACACACACAAATTTATTTCTGCTCCACACTTGATTGTGTGTTGATTATTTCTAAAACACACACACACACACACACACACACACACACACACACACACACACACACATATATATATATATATATATATATATATATATATATATATATATATATATATATATATATATATATATATATATATATATATATATATATATATATATAATATAGCTACAAATATCTTTAATTCTTCTTTTCTTTTAATATATTTTTATTCCCATTTTTAGTGATAATGGACGGTGGACTTATTATCACGAAAAATTCCTTCTAACATTGAAAATATATTACTTTTGATTTGGACGTTTGTAGGGTAGACCTGATGTGATAAATCTATATATATATATATATATATATATATATATATATATATATATAATATAAATATATATATATATATATATATATATATATATATATATATATATATATATATATATATATATATATATATATATATATATATATATATATATATATATATATATATATATATATATATATATATATATATATATATATATATATATATATATATATATATATATATATATATATATATATATATATATATATATATATATATATATACATATATATATATATATATATATATATATATATATATATATATATATATATATATATATATATATATTTAAATATATATTTAAAGGACACATATGCATTTCATAGCTTCAATGCTTTAAGATGTGATGAAAGAATTTTTGGAGCGAGATGGTACTGACAGAGCCGTCAGTTGTAAAATCTTTGTATTCAGCAAATAGTTTGATTCCTCAGCAATATTGCCGGTCAGGTGATCTTCCGAGAGTTATGTATATTCGTGAGTACGTGCGTTACTTTGATCTAGATTATGCCAAAATCTGCCCTAAAAGTGAGTTTGATCGTTCATTAACGTGACAGAACTGCAGTTGTCTAGACATAGCTTTGGAGAGGATCCAGGCTTTGAAAATCGGCAGATAAGGTAGAGTTTCAAATCTCTGTTTTTATGGGAGAAAATTGAACTTGTGATTTTTACCATGATTTTCTAATCATTATGAACTTTTGAACTGGTGTGGGAGATTTAATATGAATATTTATACCTCTTTTATATTATTGTTTTGTTATGTTACGTTTGCCATATCTTGGCTATGCATTTTACACTTTCCATTATTGTGTTTTGCATTTCATATATTTTTGGGAGTTTTCTATCATGTTTAATTCTTTCGACAGATGTCTGTGGACATGTTGGAATGACATGTGGAATTGTGGTAGACTGTTTTTTTTTTTTTTTTGGACATGACTTTTAGTTATCGATTTGTGAGGATGTGTGATTCTGGAGATTTCCAGGCTATTAGCTATAATGAGACTTCTTTAATCAGAAGTGCTTTGCAGTTTAGAGTTTAGTTATCTGACTCGATAATTCATTTATTATGCATTTTAATCTATGCTTTGTTTTATTCATTTCTTGTTGGGTTATTTGAAAAATAAACCTATTTTTGTAGAAACAATTGTGTTTCTTTAAATAGTCCATTTAATTGCTTTGGTGAGAATGAGGAGGAGGTTAGGGTGGGTGAGCTTTGGTAAACGATGAGAGAGAGAGTCGATACACGGTGAGAGAGAGAGAGAGAGAGAGAGAGAGAGAGAGAAAGAGGATGCAAGTGTTATCATGGGTCGAATCTTTATACGTTTTTTTCCTGAAGTAAGATCGCTAGATCACGTTACGTACACTTTCAAAAAATGTTGATTCTGTTCCTGTAACATATATATATATATATATATATATATATATATATATATATATATATATATATATATATATATATATATATATATATATATATATTACATATATATATTATATATCTGTCTATTCCCAAAGTTTCATAATCCATGATTACATCATCAGGGTTTCTAGAATTAAAAACAAAAAGCATTGACAATAGAAATTACTGAAAAAAATATACAAAGGCAAAGTGAGAACGTAAAAAACGACAATCGACTTAAATGGGAAATTTTACACGAAGGACACCGAGGAATAGGCAAAACACCGAAAAATTAATTAAAACAAATAGAACATATAAAAGACAAGTAAAAATATTATATTTAAAATATTTATGTTTTAAAACACTAAAAATTAAAATCACATTAAGAAAACAAATAAATAAATGGAAATGGCTAAGGATATGGAGCTAACCTGTCAATAAGACACAAATACAGAAAATGAGGTCTTCGAAAGAGAAACAAAACAACAAAAGCATTATTATTACGACAGGTATAAAGGAACAGCCGAAGTCTGAGTGCTCATTTTCGAAACAAGTTGTTTTGTCATTAGAGACTCGAGTATTGGTAGTTCCAGTTGGCTAGGAGTTCGTCCAATTATGCAAAAATCTTTGTTTTACATGGAAGTTTTAAAAAATTTCGCACGACTTCTGATACTGCAGTGTTCGGGGTTGGAGATTTTTACTCCCGTACGAAAACTTACCCCCCTGTGTGAATCTATGCGTACTTTTAGAAGTCTCTGAGTGGATCCCACATAAATCCCCGAGTTACACTTGGGGCAAGAATACTTATACACCACTCCGGAAGACATCGTAGCACAAAGCTGATCCTTAACTTTAAAAACAGAGCCCATCGTTAAGGGGCTGATAGGAACAAATTTAACATGCAAAGCACCAAAATCTTTTTGAATTATGCTCGTAAATTTTGTTCTGAAATGGACATCATGACAGTATGGAAACTTGGCATAAAAGAGTAGTTAGGGTAATGTAAGAGTATAACGCTCGGTGAAAAACTTCTAGTTAAGTATTTTATTGAGACTATTAAAAACTATCTTTGAAGGAAATCAGTAGTGTTTAAAATATTCTAAAAGAAAGGTGACTTCATCATGAAAAACTTTCCAACTAGAGGTGAGGGAAAGGGCCCTGTGAAAGAGAGTCGCAACGGGATTCATCTTAAAATTACAAAAGCAATGACTTCAAAAATTGGCACCTAATACTGTAAGTCTTTTTTTTCTAAAAATCGTGGTGGTAAAACCAATGGTTATGTCTGGTGACCAGAACGCCAAGAAACGGCAGTCGATTGTCCCCTTCTTTTTCAAGAGTAAACTTGAGATTGGGGTGGCAGGAGTTAGGGAATTCCAAAAAGGAATCCGAGTCGTACTCTCTTCTGAAGAGGGCAAAGGTGTCGTCAACATACCGTAAATAAAAGAGAGGATGGTAACTGAGAGGGCATTCGTCCAGCATGCGTTCCTCCGGGGAGCAGGTTAAGATATTGGAGAACGTAGGCCTGAGCGGTGAGCCCATAGCCATACCATCAACCTGCTTGTATAATTTATTATTACAATCCTCTCTTTTATGTAGGGTATATTGACGACACCTTTCCATAACTGGACGAGCTTTTAGCCAACTGGAACCACCAATGCTCGAGTCTCTGATGATAAAACAGCTTGTTCCGAAATTGAACATTAAGATTTCGGCTGTTTATTTATACCTGTCGTAATAAAAATGTTTTTGTTGTTTTGTTTCTCTTTCGAAGACCTCATTTTCTGTATTTGTGTCTTACTGACAGGTTGGCTCCATACCCGTAGTCACTTCTATTTATTTATTTGTTTTCTTAACGTGATTTTAAATTTTAGTGTTTTAAAACATAAATATTTTAAACATATATTTTTTTACTTGTCTTTTATATGTTCTATTTGTTTTAATTAATTTCTCAGTGTTTTGCCTATTCCTCGGTGTCCTTTGTGTAAAATTTCCCTTTTAAGCCGATTGTTGTTTTTTATGTTCTGACTTACCTTTGTACATTTCTTGCAGTAACTTTTATTGTCAATGCTTTTTGTTTTTAATTCTAGAACCCCTGATGATGTAATCATGGATTATGAAACGTTGGGACTAAGCTTTTAATCAAATGACTATTCAGTAGAATTCCTGTCCGCCTTCCCTTTTGATGTCTGTATTCGGGCATTCCCGTCCCTTGCTCATTGGTATACACACACACACACACGTGCACACACACACATGTATATATATATATATATATATATATATATATATATATATATATATATATATATATATATATATATATATATATATATATATATATATATATATATATATATATATATATATATATATATATATATATATATATATATATATATATATATATATATATATATATATATATATGTATATATATATATATATATATATATATATATATATATATATATATATATATATATATATATATATAATAATACAAAATAAAACAAATTCATCATGATTGCTAAATCTATACATCCCAAATAAACGAAGGAAAAAACTTTCGTTCTTTAGGTTACAATTAGTTATCCGGGAGGGGACAATCACAATGCGTACGTTCCACAACTTCAACCGAAGCCAGTTGTTCGCGGTTTGTTGAAAGTTTAGAGCAGAACTTCATGTCTGAAGTTTACTGATGAAAGCGGAACTAGATTCAGTGGTTGTTTTATTTTTCCTTTCAAACACTGGAACTTTACTAATACGAAAATTAAAAGTACAGGTTTTGTTATATAACAATTAATTAAAAATAGCCCTAAACGTTGTGGTGAAAAGAGAAAATTAATTGATACAATGCATCACAATAATTCTCTCTCTCTCTCTCTCTCTCTCTCTCTCTCTCTCTCTCTCTCTCTCTCTCTCTCTCTCTCTCTCTCTCTCTCTCTCTCTCTCTCTCTCTCTCTCTCTCTCTCTCTCTCTCTCTCTCTCTGACCTAAATTCTGATTGCGAATATACATTTAATTTTACACTGAAAAGTAAATAATGCATATTAGAATCTTAACTGATACATATATGAATGTTCACTCTATAAATGTACACATATACTAGATCATATATATGTGTATATATATATATAATATATATATATATATATATATATATATATATATATATATATATATATATATATATATATATATATATATATATATATATATATATATATATATATATATATATATATATATATATATATATATATATATATATATATATATATATATATATATATATATATATATATATATATATATATATATATATATATATATATATATATATATATATATATATGTATATATATATATATATATATATATATATATATATATATATATATATATATATATATATATATATATATATATATATATATATATATATATATATATATATATATATATATATATATATATATATATATATATATATATATATATATATATATATATATATATATATATATATATATATATATATATATATATATATATATATATATATATATATATATACATATATATATATATATATATATATATATATATATATATATATATATATATATATATATATATATATATATATATATATATATATATATATATATATATATATATATATATATATATATATATATATATATATATATATATATATATATATATATATATATATATATATATATATATATATATATATATATATATATATATATATATATATATATATATATATATATATATATATATATATATATATATATATATATATATATATATATATATATATATATATATATATATATATATATATATATATATATATATATATATATATATATATATATATATATATATATATATATATATATATATATATATATATATATATATATATATATATATATATATATATATATATATATATATATATATATATATATATATATATATATATATATATATATATATATATATATATATATATATATATATATATATATATATATATATATATATATATATATATATATATATATATATATATATATATATATATATATATATATATATATATATATATATATATATATATATATATATATACATATATGAAAAATATATATATTTTCGATATATTGATATATGTGATATAAATATATATACTATATATTATTTATATATATATATATATATTTGGCTAAAAATATATATGATAACAGACCATACCCCACCTCATATATATATATATATATATATATATATATATATATATTTATATTTCTTTTGATATTAAAGGATATATATATATATATTATATATAAAGTATATATCCTTTCAGTATATATATATACAATAGTTGATATGATATATATATATATATATATATATATATATATTTTATATATATATAAAAAAGAATTGAACAACATAAGAAATGTATATATTTGTACATGTATATAAAGGATATACTGAAAGGAACATCATTGAATCTAGCTAAAGAAAGTTACAACCATAATATGAATATCATATTTAATATCAAAAGAAATTTGTAAATTGTTTAAACTTATATAAATAGACTATCATATTTGTATATATATATATATATCTGTTTATCATGTAGAGAGTATATATACCGGCCTATATATATGGAGTCCCTAACGGCTGTGTATGTTCGTATATGTTCTTGTATATATATACTCTGTATCAGTCCTTCTGTCAATGGCTTGGATAGTCGAAACCGTCAGACCTACACTGCTTTCTTATTTTTCACCTGTGGTAATGTGTGATATATATATATATATATATATATATATATATATATATATATATATATATATATATATATATATATATATATATATATATATATATATATATATATATATATATATATATATATATATATATATATATATATATATATATATATATATATATATATATATATATATATATATATTATATATATATATATATTATATATATATATATATATATATATATATATATATATATATATATATATATATATATATATATATATATATATATATATATATATATATATATATATATATATATATATATATATATATTTATAATTTATAAGAAGTCGCTGCACAGCTCACCTCCCCCACACCAAATTTACCCCTTGTTTATTGAGAACTGCATGGCTGATTGTATTTGACCTAGAAATCAGAGCACAGTTATCAACATTTTGATCTGTCCTTCTTTTCACCTGGAACAGATACTGAGATGACATGGATAAAAAGGGGGACGGAGAGGACACTAAATGCCACTCCCTTAAGAAGCTTAGCCCAACTAAGCTTCTTAAAATGGCCTTCCTAAAAGCAGATTAAGCTGCTGAATTGTCTTACCTTCGCAGGACCAGGGAAGAGGCAATGGAATCGCTGACCACCTGGCAAGCGACACATCGTTTGCCCACAGTTCCTACCCCTGGCCGCTTAAAAGGAAGAGACAGCAGTAGGCTGGAGGCAGTTAGTTAGTCTTGTGAGGAGTTGTAGGGGACAGCCATACACGCGGGTGGGTGATGCAGTTTGCTGAGAGACCATTCATTTCGCATCGTCCGACTCCAGGCTACAGTCATCCTCAAGGGACAGCATGCATCGCCATTGTGATCGCCCCTCGTCATTCTTTGCCAGAGACCTGCTTCCCATAAGGTAATGTGTGAGTAAAAACTTTTCAGTCACGCCCGTTTGCCCTTTAGAAAGTTTGGAGTACAATCATTTCACTTCTGTCCTTGTGCCAGTTTATCCAGTGACAATTCCAATGTCCTGTGTTCGAGTGTAAAGTGGTCATTCATTCCTTGAGTCTTTGGCACCCTCAGTGCAAACTCGAAACTTATTCTGTGTTAAACTGTTCCTTTACTGGCGTGTAATGTGTAAATCTCTCTTGCAGAGGGACCTATTTGCAGTGGACTCATCTTGGACTGTGCCTTGCCTTTAGTCAAGACTCCAGTAGAAGGATCTTCAGGCGTTGCAAGCCCTTTATCAATTTACATATCCATTTTCCCTTCAAATGCTTTCGTTTGTAAATATAATTCTTTAATTATTCCCAAGTGTTTACATAACATATCCTTATGAAGTAGAGCCTTCAGCTCCTAAATTCACCCCTTTTTCTTATTTTTTTTTTTTTACGATTTCCCTATACGTAAGTCAGAACTCCAAGGCCAATTAAATAAAGTTTCCGTTGCCAGCCTGTAAAAATACCATAAACCCAGGGAAATACGTAAAAATGGCAAATTGGCCTTAGATCTCGTTTAGCAGTTGCATTTTTCCCTCTATTGCATTTACAACTCGCCAGATCAGCTATTAGCAGAGCTAAGCTGGGTGCAAGACAAATTTCGAACCTGATACCAATAACACAGACCAAGAGAGTTCCACGTAAGTAATGTGTTTATCTTAGCAAAATTTTTTTTACAATCGTGACTGTTCCTAGGAATTAGGAATAGGGACGCATGTATTCAGTGAGAGAAGAGAACCGCCATATTAGATTCATTAATGCATACTTTTTCAGGATATATAGTTAGGAAATAACCAGTGATAACCATTCTTTGCTTCAAGGAATAGTGTGGAATTCCTCTGTGTTAAAATCTTTGCCATATTTTTTGCTTTGAGGAATAGTATGAAATTACTCTGTGATAAATTTTACTTTGCATTTCGGATTAGCGAATTATTTAGGCGCGAATAAATTCCCACATTGGACAAGACGAGATCAGCTTGCATTGCTGAAATACTTCTCTCAGTTTAGTTAAAACTCGAATTAGGTGTTAGGAAAGCAAAATTTGAGCTCCGCTTCTAGGGAAAATTACTAGGTCATTTTTACTGTTATCCTCTCATCCTGGGAAATTCCCCGGAGTCACAGACGGTCTATAAATAGACAGGTTCATTCACACAGAATCTAAAAATTAACTTCCAGACAACCTGAGTCTGCTCAGACATATTTGATTCGCTAGAGGGCCCAGTCCATATAACCATTATTTCAAGGGATCCAACTCAGGACCCCTCTCTTCTCCCGTCTCTCTTACCGATGATGGTAGCCATCATCGGTAAGAGAGACGGTTCCTCTCGACCACAGCGGAAGTTCACCTAAAGGTGCGGCCTCGCAACCCGTGCCTGAGCTGGTCATTGATACCAGCGAGCCTCTAACAGTGCCCCTGACCCCCTCCTCTCTGCCTCAGTCCATCACCGACGCACTCGCGAGTCAGGATTCTGCCATCTCTCACTTGGCCGATGAACTACAAAAGCTGCGATGGATCATGGTAGAACCAGCACGGAAAACTCCTACGTCAGCTGTCGCAGCAGCAGGCCCAGGTGGCACTCCGTGCTGCCCTCAGGTCTCAGGCCCTCCACTTCCCCGACCGAGGACGACTGTCCAAGTAGGAGAGGTTCGCAGCAGAATTACCATGGGTGTGGGAGTTTCCAAGGTAGTTTACAAAGAGCTCTAGAGCTCCCCTGGCACCTATCCCACCATTGCATCTTTCGAAGGTCCTGGCACCTCTAATCCAGAGGAGGATGTCAAGGCCCTCCACTATCTTCTTCCGTTCCTCTGGAACTCCCATCCCTTCTCGTTCTCTATAAATATTTTTCTTAGATTATCACCACAAGAGGAAATTAAATACGGGATACCATTCCCCTCAAATTGTATAAATCATTGAGAATAACAGAGTGGGAAGTGGCACGCCCTTGCGCCCCTACCTTGGCACAGGGCATGCGTGTCAGCTCTTCCTGAAGGAGTCACGCCCTTCGGGTTCCCTTTTCCAGCCCTGGGGCTGAGAGATAGTCTGGGCTGTAATTTATAGGCGAAGGACGATAAATTCCTGCATAATACAATAAATACCTCACTCTGTTACCCTTGGCTCTTTTGCCAATGTCATTTACTCTTTTTGTTATCTATTTATCTTTCTCCTTTAATGAATCGCGAGTCATAGACTCTTGCCCTTGTGATTTTAAATGCCCCTTTCATAAAATACGAGAGACGTGTTCTGCCTTTCGTATGCGGTCACGTTTTCATTCGTAGCATCCCATTCATTTTTCCATTGGTTATTTTTTTTTTCTCTTTCTGCTAAGAACTCTGTTTTGTCCCAGACCCCTCATCTTTTGTCTGCTTATCCCATCATAACATTGAGCAAGTATCTATTTATAGCTTGTACTCGAGTTATGGGCAGTGGACGCATAAAATTAGCATGGTTTAAAGTTAGCGAATTAAAACTCGCGAATACTCTCGCTCGCCCACCACTGTCAAAATCCTGTGTAAGGGTCAGCTGTCAACTGTCGAGTTGGCGAATTATGTATCGTCATTACAATATCACGTAAAGGGGATGTCATTTACAAAAATAAACGCTGTGTTACCATTTACACCGCCTCTTCAAGGCATATACTAACCGCATGCCTTGTTTATTTAGAATTAAGGAACTTATATGTAAATTAATTCTTAAATTTTGTCTCCTGCCTCAAAATTATCTCGTCCTCATAATCTTAAAGTAACGTATACCATAAATTTGAAGAAATTAATGGGCCATGTTGAAGTAGTTTAATATTAATGTGTTGGAAGTATTTTCCATTTTGCGTGGGGATAGAGTGAAGTAAAAACTTTTCCATTTCCTGCTGGGAGAAGAGTGAAGTAAACCAGCTGTGCCGACTTCTTGGATATCAACATACAAGCCCGAATGAAGGCTCGTATGTTATCTTCCGTGGGGAGCTATTATAATTTACAAGAAGTCGCTGCACAGCGCACCTCCCCCCACCTAATTTATCCTTTGTTTATTGAGAACTGCATGGCCCATCGTATTTGACCTAGAAATCAGAGCACGGTTATCAACATTTTAATCTGTCCTTCTTTTTACCTGGAACAGATATTGAGATGACACGGATATAAAAGGGGGACGGAGAGGACACTAAATGCCACTCCCTTAAGAAGCTTAGCCCAACTAAGCTTCTTAAAATGGCCTTTCTAAAAGCAGATTAAGCTGCTGAATTGTCTTACCTTCGCAGGACCAGGGAAGAGGCAACGGAATCGCTGACCACCTGGCAAGTGACACATCGTTTGCACATGGCTCCTACCCTGGCCGCTTGCCTTAAAAGGAAGTGATGGCAGTAGGCTGGAGGCAGTTAGTTAGTCTTGTGAGGAGTCATAGGGGACAGCCATACATGCGGGTGGGTGATGCAGTTTGCTGAGAGACCATTCATTTCCCCTGTCCGACTCCAGACTCCAGTCATCCTCGAGGGACAGCATGCATCGCCATTGTGATCGCCCCTCATCATTCTTTGCCAGAGACCCGCTTCCCATAAGGTAAAGTGTGAGTAAAAACTTTTCAGTCACGCCCGTTTGCCCTTTAGAAAGCTTGGAGTACCAGCATTTCACTTCTGTCCTTGTGCCAGTTTATCCAGTGCCATTTCCAATGTCCTGTGTTCGAGTGTAAAGGGGTCATTCATTTCTCGAGTCTTTGGCACCCTCAGTGCAAACTCGAGACTTATTCTGTGTTAAATTGTTCCTTTACTGGCTTGTAATGTGTAAATCTCTCTTGCAGAGGAACCTATTCACAGTGGACTCATCTTGGACTGTGCCTTGCCTTTAGTCAAGACTCCAGTAGAAGGATCTTCAGGTGTTGCAAGCCCTTTATCAATTTACTTATCCATTTTCCCTTCAAATGCTTTCGTTTGTAAATATAATTCTTTAATTATTCCCAAGTGTTTACGTAACATCTCCTTATGAAGTAGAGCCTTCAGCTCCTAAATTCACCCCTTTATCTTATTTTTTTTATGATTTCCTTTTACGCAAGTCAGAACTCCTAGGCCAATTAAATAAAGTTTCCGTTGCCGGCCTGTAAAAATACCATAAACCCAGGGGAAATAGGTAATATATATATATATATATATATATATATATATATATATATATATATATATATATATATATATATATATGTGTGTGTATGTGTGTGTGTGTGTGTGTGTTTGTGTGTGTGTGAATTTTCATAATATCATCGTGATTTATATATAAACATTAAGCTACAAATGTCGCATATATACAATCTATCGTACTCATACCACATACTATATATATATATTGGCAGATTCACATTAACTTACCCTCTTGATGGCTCAGTGGTTTGAACGTCGACTGGAAGTCGCTGTGTGTGTAGTGATGTGTGGTCGTTTGTCATGTGTGTGATACCAATCCATTTTTATCATATAAACATTATAATTCCCCTTCGGTGATATTCCTGACACACTCGACGGCGTAACTTGGATCTTAAGCATTAACATTTGATGGCTCAACGGTTTTGAACGTCGACTGGAAGTCGCTGCAGGGTAGTGATAGTGGTCGAGTCATATAGATATAATCCATTTATCACTATAATATATGATATTCCTGATATATATGGATATATATATTTGTAGCTTAATGTTTATATATACACATATATATATATATATATATATATATATATATATATATATATATATATATATATATATATATATATATATATATATATATATATATATATATATATATATATATATATATATATATATATATATATATATATATATATATATATATATATATATATATATATATATATATATATATATATATATATATATATATATATATATATATATATATATATATATATATATATATATATATATATATATATATATATATATATATATATATATATATATATATATATATATATATATATATATATATATATATATATATATATATATATATATATATATATATATATATATATATATATATATATATATATATATATATATATATATATATATATATGTATATATATATATATATATATATATATATATATATATATATATATATATATATATATATATATATATATATATATATATATATATATATAATTTTCCTTTTTCTCCCTTCGAAAGAGGTGGCCCTAAATCGTGTGGCCATCCGTAATATTAGCAAAAATTTAGACGTTAGTTCACTTGGCTGGTGGACTGGTGGGCTGTAGGCGGAAAACGAATCAAGGGCCTATTTTGAGTGACTCTTCCGCTGTGCCACTCATCCACGTCTCCTATTATATGTATAAGCTTTTTAGGTCCATTGGCAGGTATATCCATTTAATAATTACGTTCTAACGCAACTGTTTTATAATAAGAACTGGATCTACGCTTGCTCCTGCCTCAGATAATGGACAGAAATCAGGGGAAAAAAAGTCACTTTTAACATAAGCCTCTACAGTTAGGCAATTTACAAAACTATCAAAGCAAAGGAGGATAGATAATGACAGATCTATTGACTACCGATAAGGAACAAAAGAAAAAGTCAACGATAGTGACACATTAAGAGACTGCAATCTTTACCAATAGTTTACATTATTTTGATATACTGAAATGCATTTTTTGCACAGTATTTATCATTACAGATAAGGTCATTTTTGATAAATCGACAAAGCACGGCCATATAGGTAAATTTAGTTTTTGTTTTTTGTTTGATGTTATTTATGTTTTTTTTTATTAGTTTATACAGATATTGTGGCTCAGTCACAAGACTGTTCATTCGAAATCTTAGTAAATTAAAAACGCATTTACTTTTCTGTAAAAGAAAACTATTGAGATGGATTTGTCTGTCCGTCCGCACTTTTTCTGCCCACCCTCAGATCTAAAAACTACTGTGGCTAGAGGGTTGCAAATTGGTATGTTGATCATCCACCCTCCACTCATCAAACAAACCAAATTACAGCCCTCTAGCCTCAGTAGTTTTTATTTTATTTAAGGTTAAAGTTAGCCATTATTGTGCGTCTGGCAACGTTATAGGACAGGCCACCAACGACCCGTGGCTGAATGTTTCATGGGCCACAGCTCATACAGCATTATACGCTGTACAGAAAACTTCGGCGTGTTTTTTACTTGTTATTTTTCCACCAATGATGGTTCTTTGTATTTCATATATTTTGTTTCTATTTCCGGTGTAGAGTTAATATTAGTCCTATTCATAGTTCACTACTATTTACTCCGTCCCAAAGCTGCATAGTTATTAAACTCAATCTACGATTTGTATGATGCTGACAATATCTTTCCTGTGAATGGTGCCTCTTTACAGGAACATGATACCAGCTGTTTTTTTCGTTCATGGTATTCTTTCAGATAATATTTTCCTGAAAATGATGTATACGTCTTTTAACATTACAGAATTTATCACATCTATCATTGTTAAGAAGATAATTCACTAATTTGACAACTGAAGAAATAGAAAACTTCCGACACTATGCGGCAAGACCCTTATTATTTCAAATGAAAACGGGAGCTGATGGTCTGCAAAATATGGCACGTACCTGTTCTTCCTACGTTTCCACCAAAGTCGAAATTATCTGCAAAATAAGACTTTACAGAAGATGGGTAAAAGTTATACTCGATCACCAAAACTGTATGATACTATTTTGAGGGAATAGTAAAGGAAATAAAAATCCATGGAAGCTGATATATATATATATATATATATATATATATATATATATATATATATATATATATATATATATATATATATATATATATATATATATATATTTATATATATATATATGTATGTATTTATATATTTATTTTTGCGTGCTTGTGCGTTTGCGTGTCTGTGTCTATGTGCGGCAGTAATCTCTATTACGTGCTAGTAGATCAAAATTGTCACACGAAGGAAACAGCTGACGTAATAGATGCCTTTTGTAATTATCATAAAAAAAGATATTTGCCCTCTAAACGCAGAGAATGAAATGCGAATGAGTTAAATTCGGAGCTCGGAAAATTAAATCAACCTAGCAGATATGTTCTATATTTGCTTAACACTAAAGATCAGTTGCAGGATTTGACCAACTGACAAGATAAGCCTAAAGTTTTGTAATGATCCCCCTTTGCATTTTATTTCTTTTCGACACCGTCATTGTACGGTTTGGACTGCTGCGGATTCACTGCTCTCACGGGCCGTGTGAATTTGCACGGCGCTAATTTCAGTTTATCACGCCATGTAGCCTTTCTTTTTCGTGCTATGTCAGTACATTTGATATCATTGTAAAGGTAGAGTTGTACTGTATCATGACATCTTAAAAAACCCTAAAACAAAAATGAAGCATCCATATCACGAGTTGAAGTTAGCTGTAATAGAAATATTTATCACAGCGTTTTTTTCTTATTCTTGGTGATTTTTTAAATTCGCCAAATGTCGCTCAATTGGAGTACCTCATTTTTTATACGGCACAGAAATATAATAAATTGTCTTTCTTTTTATATATAATTCGTAACTATTCGTGTTAGTGTACGATATAACAAGCGCAATTAAACAAAAAGAAAAAAGATATTCGTGCGTTGTGGTTTATCTTTAAGCGACACCTGTTTATTACTGGTGTCAAATACCAGAAATAGGTAGTTGACATGTCTCAGTTTTCTTTAAACATTGAGAAAATAATATAATTCGCGTTTCGCATGATATATAAACCATTACTATTTGAGTTCCGTACGGCACAGCACAAAACCCCCTTAAAAAGCAAATAAGCATACTCCTGTGAGCACCTTACGGGAACTTACGGGAGAAATTTCACAAGTCACTTGCATCCAAAAATATATATACATATATATGTGTGTCTGTGTGTGAGGTTGCCTACAGGTGAATGAATTTCTTGATCATGATACAGTTTCTAATTCATGCCTGTATGTGTTAGAGATAACGAACACGCTCTGTCATTTACATTATTTTTTTTTAATATAAAATTATGTGCAAAAAGAAAAAGAAAGAACGAAAACAGCTTAGTATCAGTCACATTCGCAACAACGTCTGGAAAGTTGTTATAAAGCAGATTTTTAGTAGTTATGGTGTTAAGTTGCCTTTTCCAAATAGTAACTCGACTTATGATTGGGTTTCTTTAAATTGTTACATGATATTATTTAATAAATATTCCCCAAAACATTGATTGAGAGTACTGCGAAATTCAACAGAATGGAAATTGAAGAAAACAAATATACTGGAAAAATATATGTGAAAGGAAAATTGAAACGAAAATAAACAAATAATATGTGGGATAAAAAATGTCATGAGATAACCCTAAATCTTCCTCTGTGGAGAGATTCACCGGAAAACACAGTTTTGACTGCGTGAGCTGCGAAAACAGATGGGTCTTATTTTCAAGGAAATTTGCATCGTTTGTTCATTGTGACGCCTCAAAGGCTCCCTCGTCGTTCTCACGACCTTAACTCATATAACAAAAGAATGACAGAATGGGGAAACAAGGATACAGCTTCTCTTCCCAAGATCTTATTTGATTATTCACAAATTCACAAGAATCCCTGGAGTGCAATTGCAAGGGATGACTTTTTGAATATTAACAAAACACGGAAGTTCAAAAACATCATCACGTGCATTTGATAATGAGTATTTGAGAAAATCATTTCCCTTCTTACCATATTTCAGTATTTAGAATTTTAGAAATATTAGAATGATTCTGCAGATATATTCGAGCATACTAGAGCAATGTATACATATTTTTGTGTGTGCATGAGAGTGGGTTAATGTTTGCATGTGGTTTTGATTCTTCTTCTGTGTTTGAGTGTACAAAATAATAACAGAGTAAATATATCATATATATATATATATAAATATATTATATATATATATTATATATATATATATATATATATATATATGATTTATATATATATATATATATATATATATATTGGGTCGCCCTTCCCAAGCCAACACGCCCTCCACGCTTTACAGAAGGAGGTAAAGTAAAATATAACTTTTATGCCTGTGAGAGAAATTAACATAAAACTTAAATTGTTTTATTCTTTTCAAAGAAGAACAGTCATTTTTAATGATACTGCTGACTGACAGGAAGGCTATGGAAAACAATGCCCAGTCTTAAATCTCTTAATTATTGTCCCCTGGACACTCTGTTACTCTGTTAATCCCTTTTCTCTTTTTTACCTGTGACTGCTCTGAAAACCTCTTTTCCCAGGGACGAAGCCACTTGGAGACAAATCTCTGCCATAGGCTAAGAAGAGCCGGTGAAGGGGATTAAAGCCAAAAAGAAAGTTTGGGTGACTCACATGGCCCCAGGGTCACACCTGGTTCCCACACGACAAGAAGCAGAGTGGTAAGACAGCCACCTGGGAGGAGGTGAGACACCATGCTTACGGAAGTCATAAAAGGGCCGACAACGACCTACGACTCTCAGAGCTTTGAGAGGCATTTTGGTTCCAGAGACCGAAGCAGCTCCCATTTTGACTTTCCGCTCCTTCTGGGTTATCCCCCTGAACGCGTGGCTATCTTGCTTAGCCCAAGTATTTCTTCCAGTGAAAGTTCCCCTTACATTCCTCCTTCATTCTTATCTACGGTGAAGACAGGGCTCCGACAAAGGTAACATACCCGGTTCAGAGGTGTTTCTTTATCAGTCACGACTTATTATTCTTTCACTGATTTTCCTTTTCATTTTTCAAAGTGCATAAAAATAAAAAAATAAAATAAATAAAAGTAAATAAAAAAATAAATAAATCAATAAAAATAAATAAATAAATACATAAAAATAAAAATAAATAAAAGTATGTAAATAAAAATAAATAAATAAAAAAAATAAATAAATAAATAAATAAATAAATAAATAAAAATAAATATATGAAAATAAAGAAATAAAAATAAATAAATAAATGACTGAAAATAATGAAAAAAAAAATAAAAAAATAAATAAAAAAAAAACATAAATAAATAAATAAAAATAAGTAAAAATAAATTGATAAATATAAATAATTCAATAAATGAAAATATATAAATAAATAAAAAAGAGATAAATGGATAAATGAAAATAAATAAAAAACAAATAAAAATTAAAAAATAAAAATAGAAAAATAAAAAAATAAACATAAATAAATAAATCTAAATAAATAAAAATAAATTGATAAATATAAATAATTCAATAAATAAAAATAGATAAATAAATAAAAAATAGACAAATAAAAATAAATAAAAATAAATGAAAATAAATAAATAAAAATAAATAAATAAATCAAAATAAGAAAAATAAAGAAACATAAATAAATAAAAATAAATAAATAAAGAAATGAGAATAAATTAAAATAAGTAAGTAAAAATAAATAAATAAATTAAAATAAATAGAAAATACATAAAAATAAAAAAAATAAATTAATAAATAAAAATAATAAATGAATAAAAAAAAAATAAATAATAATAATAAGTAAATAAAAATGAATAAATAAATAAAAATAAATAATTAAATATAAATAAATAAATAAAAATAAATGAAAATAAATAAATAAAAATAAATAAATAAATAAAAATACAGAAAAATGAATAAATGAAAATAAATAAATTGAAAATATATAAATAAAAATAAATATATAAATAAAAATAATTAAAAATAAATAAACAAATAAAAATAAATGGGAATAATAAAATGGAAAATAAATAAATTAAAATAAATAAATAAATTAAAATAAATAAAAAAATAAATAAATGAATAAAAAAAATAAAAAAAATAAAAAATAAATAAATAATAATAAAATAAATAAATAAATAAAAAATTAATAAATAATTGAAATTAAATAAATATATAAAATTAAATGAATAAAAATAAATAAATAAAAATAAATGAAAATCAATAAATAAATATAAATAAATAAACAAAAATCAATCAAAAATAAATAAAGAAATGAAAATAAATAAAAAATATAAATAAAAAATAAAATAAATAATTAAAAATAAATAAATAAAAATAAATGAAAATAAATAAATAAAAACAAATAAAAAAATAAAAATTATTTGATAAATAAAAAAAATAAATTAATAAAAAATAAAAATATATAAAAAATAAATAAATAAAAATAAATAAATAAAAATAAATAAATGGAATTAAATAAATAAATAAATAAAAAAATAGATAAATAAATAAATGAAAATAAACGAAAATAATAATATAAAAATTAATAAATAAATAAAAAATAAAGAAAAATAAATTAATAAAAATAAATAAATAAATAATGAATAAAAATTCATTTTTATTTTTTACTTATGTTTATTAATTTATTTTCATTTATTTTTAATTATTTATTTATTTAACTTTATCCATTTATTTTTATTTATTTATTTATTTACTTTTATTTATCATATATTTTTATTTATCTTTAATTATTTAATTATTTATTTTTATTTATTTATTTATTTGTATTTATTTATTTTCATTTATTTTTATTTATTTATATATATTTTATTTATTTTTTTATTTTATTTATTTATTTATTTTTCTTTATTTATTAATTTTTTTATTTATTTAATTATTTATTTATTTATTTTTAATTATTTATTTTTTTATTTAATTATTTTTATTTATAAATTTATTTTTATCAATTAATTTTTATTTACTCATTTATTGTTATTTATTTATTTATTTATTTATTTTTATTTATTAATTTATAATTATTTATTTATTTATTTTTATTTATTTATCTATTTATTTAAATTTATTTATCTGTTTATTTAAATTTATTTTTTTTTTTATTTATTCTCATTTTTTATTTATTTATTTTTTTTGTTATTATTTATTGGTATTTATTATTATTAATTATATTAATTTATTTATTTTTATTTATTTAATTTTTTATTTATTTCATTTATTTATTTATTTATTTTTATTTATTTATTTATTTTTATTTCTTGATTTATTTTTTTATATTTATTCATTTATTTTTATGTATTTTCGTTTATTTTCATTTATTCATTATTTTTATTTATTTTTATTATTCTTATTTATTAATTTATTTATTTCTTTTTAAATATTTATTTATTTATTTATATCTATTTTTTTTCTTATTCATATATTTATTTTTATTTATTTTTAGTTATTTAAATATTTATTTCTATCTATTTATTTTTATTTATTTATTTTCATTTGTATTTTTTATTTATTTATTTATTTATTTATTTTATTTATTTATTCATTTGTATTTATTTATTTCTCTTTATTTATTTTTATTTATATATTTATTTATTTTTATTTATTTATTTTCAATTGTTTATTTATTATTATTTATTATTTTTTATTTATTTTTCATTTATTTTTATTTATTTCTTATTTTGATTTATTTATTTATGTTTATTTATTTATCTTATTTATTTATTTTTTATTTTTATTAATTTCTTTATTTTTATTTATTTATTTTTTTTCACATATTTTTATTTTTTCATTTATTTTATTTATTTATTTATTTATTTATTTATTTATTTTTTATTTATTTATTTATTTATTTATTTATTTATTTATTTATTTATTTTTTATTTATTTATTTATTTATTTATTTATTTATTTATTTATTTATTTATTTATTATTATTTATTTATATTTATTTATTTTTATTTTTTATTTATTATTATTTATATATATTTTTCATGTTTTTCGTTTTATTTATATTTATTTTTTTTTTATTTATTTATTTATGTTTTT